>NC_053428.1:37534352-37834352 GCF_007990345.1 Gossypium hirsutum
AAACACAATACCCCATCACTATTAATCCCAAAGTCAGTAGTAGTCCCAGTCTCAATTGATAAAATCGTAACTGAAGAGACTCAACTCCTAACTACTTATCCTTAATCTAAACCAGCCATGTTAGCCTAACCTGCAACTCATCCAGGAAACTTCCATCGTCATAAAGACTCAGTCGAGCAAACAATGCTCTCAAATCAGCCACAGCCCTATAGCTTAATGCATCGGCCACCACATTGGCCTTTCCATGGTGATATTCTATACTGCAGTCATAGTCCTTAAGCAGCTCGACCCATCGTCGCTGCCTAAGATTTAACTCCTTCTGAGTGAGGAGATACTTGAGGCTCTTGTGATCAGTGTAGATGGTACAATTCTCTCCATATAGATAATGCCTCCAAATCTTCAATGCAAATACCACTGCTGCCAACTCTAAATCATGCGTCGGATAGTTAGCCTCGTGAGTCTTAAGCTGTCGAGATACATAAGCAACTACCTTACCGTCTTGCATCAAGATGCAACCCAAACCCACATGTGACGCACCACTGTAAACCACGAAGTCCTTACCAGGCTCAGGCTGTATCAGAATTGGAGCCTGGGTCAAAACTGTTTTGAGCTTCTCAAAGCTCTCCTACTGTGCGTCAGTCCAAACAAAAGGAATTCCTTTATGCAAAAACTTAGTCAGCGACGCTGTGATCAATGAGAACCCCTCTATGAAATGTCGGTAATACCCTGCCAATCTCAGAAAATTGCAAATTTCTAACACACTTTTCGGGTGTTTCCAATCCATCATAGCCTCAATCTTACGAGGATCTACTCGAATCCCCTCAGCAGAAATCACATGCCCTAAAAGGGTTACCTCCCTAAGCCAGAACTCACACTTCGTGAACTTTGCATACAACTGTTTCTCACGAAGGATCTATAGAACCACTCTTAAATGCTCATCATGCTCGTCCTTAGACTTAGAATACGAAAAAATGTCATCAATGAACACCACCACAAACTGATCCAAGTAGGGCTGAAACACACATTTCATCAAGTCCATAAACGCCACTGGTGCATTAGTTAACCCAAAAGGCATAACTAGGAACTCATAATGCCCATAACGAGTTCTAAATGCCATCTTATGCACATTGGCCTCCTTAACCCTCAATTGATGATAACCTGACCGTAAATAGATTTTAGAAAACACTGAAGCCTCTCTAAACTGATCGAATAAGTCGTTTATCCTTGGAAGTGGGTACTTATTCTTAATCGTCAACTTATTCAATTGACGGTAGTTGATACACATCCTTATTGTACTGTCCTTCTTCTTTATGAATAGAATAGGTTCTCTTCACGGAGAGACACTGGGTCAAATAAACCCACGGTCCAACAGCTCCTGAATTTGAGCCTTAAGTTCTGTCATCTCCTTCAGTGCCATTCGGTAAGGGGCGATAGACACCGGAGCTGTACCAGGAATCAACTCAATCCCAAATTCTACCTCACAGGTCGGAGGCAATCTTAGTAATTCCTCTGGAAAAAAATCTGGAAAGTCACTCACCGTTCGGATGTCCTTAATCGAAGAGTTCTTAGAATCAGTAACACTAATATACTCCAAGTAGGCCTCGCATCCTTTCCTTACCAACATCTCTGCTACCAAGGCAGATATCATATTATTCAGATAATTCTATCATTCTCTAATCACGACTATCTCTTTATCCTACTCGGTCCTCAGAACAACCCTTTTTCCAGCACAATCCAGACTTACACGATGCTTCACCAGCCAGTCCATACCCAAAATTAAGTCGAACTCCCCAAACGGAAGTTCCATCAGATCAGCCAGAAATATTATCCTTTGGACTTCTAACGAAACGTCTCTAAACAATCTACTAACCCTAATAGACTGCCCCAATAGACTCACCCCTGAAATCTTACTAGAAGTGCTCTCATACGGTATTCCCAAAGTCTCAGACACAGAACACGCAACGTAGGAATGTGTAGAGCCTATGTCTATCAGTGCAACATAAGGTACATTAAGGATTAAAAATGTACCCGTGATAACGTCTGGAGCATCTCCATCCTCACGACGACGTGCATCATACACAAGCGCAGGCTGCCTCGCCGTAGTCAGCCCAACACCTCGGTCTGGTGCTCGCTGTCCTCGGCCCATACTATTACCACCCCTAGTCTAGCCTCGGCCACTAGGTGGCGGCTGAACTACCCTCGGAGACTGTGCAATCTCAGTAGCCAGAGCTTGCATCTGATTAGTCCTCAATGGACAATCTTTAACTCGATGCTCAGAAGATCCGCATCTAAGACAAGCTTCAATAGACCTCTAATACTCGCTCAGATGGCGTCTATTACAGAACACTCTCACGGGCCCATCAGATCTGGCATTTTTCCTAGGCTTCATCCTAGCATTCGAAGGCTTGGTCTTCCTCCTATCACGATTCTGGCGCTCAGCGCGCTTAACCTCCTCCGCAATCTTGGCCTTCTCAACCAAAACTGAAAAATCTCGCTCCCTTTGAGGAGCTATCAGAATCCTCAAGTTATCCCTAAGGCCGTCCTCAAAATAAACACAGCACTCATACTCAGTCGCCACCATGCCTTTTGTATATTGGCTCAACCTCAAAAAGTCGGTCTCATACTCAGCCACTGAACGATCTCCCTGAGTAAGATTCAAGAACTCACGCCTCCTAGCGTCGATGTAACTGAACCCTACATACTTGCTTAGGAAAGCCGTCTTAAAAAAATCCCATGTCAGACAATCAGGTTGCGTGCCATCCGTAGCCATCAGCCACCACTGATATGCTTTATCGCGAAGCAATGAAACAGCCCCATTGAGCTTCTGCTCGGCAGTAAAATCCAGATTATCCATAATACGCTCCCTGGTCTCTGTCCAGTGTTTAGCCACATTAGGAGCAACTCTAGCGATACCTATAAATACCTCAGCCCCTTTGGACCGGAGTCGTTCTGTAACCAACCCACAGCCTCCAGATCCAACATTAGCCTCAGCGACCCTCTCTAGAATTTGCAGCATAACCTGGGATAATGCGTCGTCCCTTGTTGCACGGTCTTGAGACTCAGCACTAGTCTCAGTAACAGGTGACACCGGTGTCTCGCTAGTGTTCAGATTAGGGATCGTATCAGATGCGAATGACTCAGCTCGAATCCCTCTACGGCCTCTTCCCCGGCCTCTAGTACCCCGTTTACGAGTACCACGTGTGCTCATCGTAACTATCAAGTTAATCTGTATTTAGAAGTTTTATGCACATTAGTTTACAGTTTCGATAATTATTAACAGATATTTTATACAGAACGGTATTAGAGTTTTAGAGTCAATTATCGCGAGTAACAAGCTCACTACGGTTTTCAGTTTACACTACCTAAAGTGTTTCATAATGTATACACAATATTTCTGACAGATACAGACAAAAAATTCAGTATAAGCATGCTTTCAGACAATACATATTAGAGTTTCAGTGAACTTATAGGATCAGTGCTAGAGGCTCGATGAACCACATACTTAATCGGGGTATTTGAAAACATTCGAAAGTATTTCTTTAAAACCAATTTAGAACCCAAAATTCACAGCTGAGTTTTGAACCAGGCTCTGATACCACTTAATGTAACATCCTCAAACCCGGCCTAGACGCTATAACCGAATTTGGCGGCTTCACATGTGAGTACTTTTTCGAAAAACCTTAGCAAGTTAAAAAAATCGTCTATTTTATTACCTTTACTTAAGTCGTGAAATCTTTATCCCAAATATTAAGTGAAAATATTTTATTAACACGGAAGCTAAAACATCATTATCTCATAAATCAATAGTTTTAACAATTTAAAATCCCAAAACATATTTTTAAATAAAGTAGACAACCTAAAGTGTTACTAAAAAATCAATGAATGTCTACCAGTGGTCACCATCGAGCCCTCCGTCACACCGGTCCATCTACTGCTGAGGATTACCTGAGAAACAAAATAAACAGAGGGATGAGTTTTCGCAAACTCAGTGTGTACATCCCCACAAACAACATGCATACAAACAGTTAACAGAATACAGTTATTTGGCCTTAGCTATATAGATTTCGCATGCATAACAGATCAGATATAAAAAATTTCATGCCCACCAACCCTGCACACCATCTCCGTCCAACCTATTACACCATGTGGGGATAAAATTGACCCACCCATCCCTGCACACCATATATGGGAATATAATTGACCCATCCAACCCTACACACCATAAGGTACCGCATCGCGGCTCATATCATAAGTATGTAGCTTAGTTGCCAGATAATGGGCTTATGAAGCCCTTCAGATACTCCCTTCACTTCGTCAAACCTGCCCCGATGCAATGTATCATACAAGTATGGCATGCTGTAATGCAGACAAACAGATCATACATTTATTTACAGAACAGATCAGATAATCATGCTAAGAATATCATGCGAACACATACATCATAGAATTAAGAGTCTAGTTAAGGCTTATCGACCCTACTACAGGTCACAGTCAACTTGAGCGACCCGTGCAACCTTACAGAACATTTTAGATTAAAAAGGCTCACACGTCAGTGTGCCTTACCCGTGTGGGTCACACAGCCCAAATTGGCCTTGCTTGTATAGATCACACGGCCTGGCCCAGATTTCCACATGCCCGTGAGGCCCACACGGCCCATTTTTTTGAGCCCGTGCCTCACACACGGCCTACAAGCCACCACACACCCGTGTCTGTCGAGCCCATGTGGCACATGGCCTAGCTAGTCAACAACACGTCCGTGTCTCGTGATGTAGGCTACCACAGGGTAGACCACACGCCCGTGTGGCGTCGATAGGCCACTTTTTGGCTTTCTCTGAAACTCATTTTCTACATAATCGGAGTACACACCTAGTTTGTTTTCACCGTTAATCCAACCACGAGCACTCCAAAGCCTAAACTCGATCATAGCGAACCCAAAATCAACCTCTTAAGTCAGATTATTAAGAATAGAAAAATCTTGAAACGAGAGATCTACTTACCTCCAATAAGCAACTATGATTCCTCGCTGTTAAGGGCTCGATTAATGATCCACAGACCCTAGAAGGTTCCCTAAACAGTAACTAAAATCCCTCTTAAACAATCTCTAAAGAAATCACTTAACTTTATTAAAAAACCAAACTTACTGAACTGACGAAACACTAGCAACACGCCACAACTAATTTAAGGAGAAGAAAAACGGAGAAGAAGAGAGAAAAAAAGAAGAGAATTTAAGCAACTAGGGTTTGGAAGAGGAAGAACGGCAGAGAAAATATTTTTCCAAAAAGAAGGAAATAAGAAAACCCTTATTTTTTCCTAAAACTCTCAACTCAGAATTTTAATAAAACCCAACACTTTACTGAGACTTGCAGCAAAAGTAATCCCATCGCTACTACAGGGAATCAAACTCCAAACCTCCAACACACCAGTGTACATCTTAACCACTAGACCAACAGGCCCATTTTGTTAGGTTTTTACCATTAATTTCTTATATGCCAACTGACCTAAAGTCAGACTTTACTAAAATAAAACCAAAATTTAGCCCAAGTTAAAACTTGAACTTGGGACTTCACAAACACACCCCCAAAGCACATAACCTCTTAAACCACATATATAAATACCAAAAAGAATTAAAACAAAAGTTTCGATATTCCCATGCTCGACAATCACAAAAGTCGAAATTACAAAAATTTAAGGCGTTACAGCCTCATTCAGAGGCTTTATCCACCTATGAGATGTAGGGGGTCTGGGGTTCATCGGGGCATACAATAGATTATGGATCCTGAAATAATCCCCAGAGTTCTCGCCTACTCCCAAACAACTTGAGTATCATCCTCCTTGCCCCAAAATGGAGCATTATTGTGGTCGTTTCAAATATTCCATAAAATCATGATGGGATTCTTAAACGCCTTAAGATCCAATAAGCGGCTGGTGTCTTCGAGCCAATTAATACCACTTTCGAAGAAAGAATCAAGAAAGCGTCAATCAAGCCCACCAAAAGAAAGAACCACACCAGCCTTAGTACAGTCTCTAAGAGCATTATAATAGTTTCATCCCCAATCCCGTATCGGTGGCAAGTGCGATCGAAGTCATGGAAAACTAGGCCATTTTAACATTAGTCAGAAGTAAGTTGTAACCAACCCTCTATGAAAAGATACAAATTTTGGAAAACACATAGAGTTTCCAAATAGTCCTCCAGAATAAGCAATGTGACCTATAACCCATCTTCTTAAGAATAAGCCCAGAGTAGCCAGATTTTGATGAATAACATCTGGACTTGTTGTGAAACCAAATAATCTTATACGGAGGGCCATGTTGAACAATCGGTAAGGCACAAATATGATCACACAACTCGTCACCATAAAACTCCTCCACTTGATCTCTATACCACACACACGAGTTAGATCTCCACAACTCGCTCACAAAATCGTCCTGAATACCCTTGAAAGTGATCTTTAATGAATTGCTACCAAGATCCTCAAAACCCAATCTGTCGGATCCAAACCTAGCAGTCATGCCATCGCATATTTGCCATCCAAACCCAACCTCAAGAGCTTTAACAGCATACAAAATACTCGTCTAAGAGAAAGAGGGAAATATTGATGAGCCTAAAAATACTTAGAGCATAGAACACGATAACATAAAGTATCATTATTATTGATGAGCCACCATACCTGTTTCCCAAGAAGTGAAATATTGAAAAGCCTCAAGTCCTTAAAGTCGAGGAGTGCATAGAGAGTCTCACACCATCATAGCCCAGCAACAATCTTTATTCTTTTTTGCCACGAAAAGCCTTGACATCATCACATCCAGAATGGCTCTAGGAATAAGAAAAATCAAAAGTACATAAGTAGGTAAGGATTGCAGGACTGATTTAATGAAAATATCCTTACCACCATAGGATAAAAGACTTTTAGACCAATCTTTTATCCTAAGAGAAAACCAATTAATAATGTGCTGAAACGCCATTGTCTTATTTTTTTCGACTATCAATGGTAGGCCCAAATAGTTATCTATAGACTTGAGAACCTGTATAGCAAAAATACCACTTAGGTATGTCATTTGATCTCTAAGAGTATTAGGACTAAACTAGATAATTGGCTTGGATGGATTAACCTTTTGCCCCGAAATCATCTCAAAGTAGTGAAGGACATTCTTAATGGTCTCAAACTTTTTTTTATCGCGAACAAAGAGGAGAGCATCATTCGTAAAGAAAATATGATTAATCTTCGGCCCATTTTAGCTGGCCCTAATTCCCCGAATCTTACCCTCCATCTGAGCCCCCAAGAGTAACCTAGAAAACGTTTCCATGCAGAACAAAATAAGATAGGGCAAAAGCGGATCTCTCTGACGAAGCACACTCTCAGGAATAATCACATCAATGAGGGAAGCATTACATTTAACAACATAGATCACCGTACTAGCACACTGCATAACCAAAGTGACCCATGACAAAGAAAACCACATACGAATCATCACTCTATCTAGAAAGTCTCATTCCACATGTTTTACTCATGTCGAGCTTAATAAAAAATCCTTTATTCAACCCATTCTTAGAACTTTGGAGGTAATGCAAAAGTGTGCGGGTGATGATGAAGTTATCATGAATCATATACCCCGGCAAAAAAGTACTATGGTGTTCACTAATGCAAGCCGAGAGAACAATTTTTAATCTATTAGCTAAGACCTTGAAATCATTTTGTAAATAACCCTACAAAGACTGATGGGGTAGAAATGTGTCATACCCTTAGGCTCGTTAATTTTAGGGATGAGAACAATAACAGTTTCATTAATATTCTTGATATCTTTACGCCCATCCAAAACCTCATGACAAAACTAAAGAACATCCTTACCAACCACCCCCCAATTTTCCTTGTAGAAGAGACCTGATAATCCATCAATACCAGGGACCTTGCGGGGATCCATTTGATGAAAATATAGATAAGCTCCTTATCAGGAGCACGACTATCCAACACCATATTTATGTTGGGGGTAATACAAGTCGGGATCAAACCCAACACCCTCTCAGGATTGCCACAAGTTTTAGTCTTAAAAAGGGAAAGAAAGTAATCCCTCGCCACCTAACGAATACCATAAACATTGGAAACCCAATTACCCATCAAATTATTTAAGCCCTTGATTATAACAGCTTGATTTTAGTTAAATTGGAACAATGGTTTCGGAACCAAAAATCGATGTTGAAAAATTATTTTAATATTAATTTCGGTATTTACAGCATGTTATTTGATATGTGTGAAAATTTCATGAGTTATTTTATCGTTTGAATAGTCAATTTGATGAAAAGGATTAAATCGCGTAAAATGCAAAAGTGTCATTCTACTTGTTAAAGGTGTTTAATTGCTATGATTTAATAAATCAAAGGTCCTTATAATGTTATTAGTCCATGATTAGTGTAAGTCAACAATTATGACCATCCATTATATGTTTTTATATATTTATAATTAAGGTTAATTTTGGTATTTGATAATTAAAAATTAAGTTAATAAAACAAAATGAAATTATGTTCGTATTATCATCTTCCACTACCAAAAGTTCAGTTTGGAGAAGCCATTAAATCTTTCTAAGGTTCGGCTATTGCATGGTTTAATTGGTGAGTAATTTTTGTTCGATTTTTGATGATTTCTATGTTTTTGTAATCGTTACACCTCAATCTAGCTAGCCCGTACCTTAGATTTCGAAACTGTTAAAGATTTTGAGAGTTTCCGTTATTGAACCTAGGTGTTCTTTGATGTTTAATGTTGAAATATGAATTTTTGATGATAGATTTTTATGTTTTGTAAAGTGATTTTTGATGAAAAAGCATAATAGGGATTAAATTGTGAAATGTGCAAATTAAGTGGTTAAAATGTGAAATAAATGAAATTTTTGGGCTATTAGGGACCTATGAATAATTCATCCAAGCTTAGGTTTATTGAAATTATGTGAATTTTGTGTATTTGTGAATTAGGGACTAAATTGATTAAATGTGAAAGTTTAGGGGCTAATGTGAAAATAGGCCCTAAATGTATGTCTTGGACTAAATTGAATGAATGGTTGATTTAATAAGTTAATTTTGAATATATTTTGATAAAAAAAGAGGAACCCGGAATTAGATCGAGGAAAAAGCAAGGTTATCGAGTAGTCGATCCGCTCTGTCAATTTCGAATACGAGGTAAGTTCGTATGTGGTAATTTCATTATAAAAGTATGTTAAAAGCTTTGATATTGCATAAACTATAATTATGAGATTGTGGATAATGTTCGAATTGTGAAAACGACTCGATGAATGCATTCGATAATAGAAACGAAAAATATAAAAGCTTGGTTGAACTTTAGGAATAGATTTGGATACTAGGGTCATGTTATTAGAGGATAAGTTGAGTTGGCTTCGGGCCATGATATTATCACTTCGGAGTGCAAGTTATACTGATTTGTCTTTGGGCCATGCATATCGAATGATTTGGTTTCCGGCCATGATAATTGTTCTTCGGATAAGTTACCTTGACTTGGCTACAGGCGATGGTATAGGTACTTATTGTATGATACTATTAAGTATCCAATTTCTATTCTGAATGGTTGAACGGGTAAACGAATGATATGGTTGAGAAAGAGGTTAGTACGAGGCGATATAGGTATGTACAGAACCTATTCGAGTATTAAATAGAGAAAGTTCAATGATATGGTATTTAATCATGTTTTAAGACATGAGAAAGGTTTGTAGTTAATGTGAAATTGGTTGATTTACATTTATTTGATGAATTAAGTTATTTACATACGAGCTTACTAAGCTATGAAGCTTAATTCATGTTTTTTTTATATTTTTAGTGAATCAAAGCTAGCTCGGATCCAGAAGTCATCGAGAACATCATCGCACTATCAAACATCTATTTGGTACTTTTGAGTTGTATATATATTGTATATGGCATGTATAGGCTAGATGTGGTATTTTGGTTGTGATTATAGCCTTGAAAGTTGGCTTGTAAATGATGTTAATATTGATGTATGTTTGGCTAATAGAAATGGCTTACTTTGGCATGTTTGGTATGAAAATGGTTAATTGTTTTGTGGAGTATAAATACTTGAGAAATGCTTTGATGAAGTATGATTTTAGAAGTTGAGTTGATAAGTATTTGATTAGGTAAATGGATTTGAATTGAGTATTGAAATTAGTTGAAATGAATATTGTATGAATTGTACATTTGATTGATGTTTTTGGCTACCTAATTGTATGATGAAATGGTACCATTTTGGTTGTTTAGGTGAACATGAATTGGGGTGGCAAATTGGCCTTGCAAATGGCCTATTTTTGTCCACACAGGCGTGTGTCTTGGCCATGTGTGGCACACGGTCAAGTTATATGGCCGTGTGTCCCCAAGTGTTGTTATTAAAATAAAGTCAGTATACCTCATACGGTCTTACACACAGGCGTGTGACTGACTGTGCGATACAAGTTAGCATACCCCCTAATTGGCACATGGCCTAGCACACAGGCGTGTGACATGGTTGTATTGCATAAGTCAGTATACCCTCTAGTTTTCACACGGTCTGGCACACGAGCGTATCCTCGGTTGTGTGATACATGTCAGTATGTATGCCCTGTTTCCACACAGCCTAAGACATACGGGTGTCTGGAGCTGTGTGAGGCATATGGCCTGTTCATATGAACATGTGACCCCTGTATGGTTAAAATTTTACTAAGATTCCAAAATTTTCGTATGATATCGGTTTAGTCCCGAACCACTTCTAAAGCATGTTTAAGGCTTTGTTGGCCCTTATAAGGGACAACGTGATTGTGTTGAATGATTTGTGAGAATGAATGCTTTATGGTTGGTAAATGTATTCTATACGTTGTGTATTGATCAGTAATACCTCGTAACCCTACTCCGGTGACGGATACAAGTTAAGGGCGTTACATTGATCCTATTCTTTTTATTTCTTTTAGATGCCCAAACATGAATGAAACGGGTGTTTCGGTCCCTTTCCTTAAGCCATTGAATCAGATATCTTTAAGCCTAATACCGCTCCTTCTCCTTGTACAATTGACCCAACTCCATCTGATAAGCTCTCAACCTATCAACATTTGAGTTCAACCTCGGCCCATCCATCAATATATCAATCCAATCAATTAACTCTCTTATACAGTTTTGACTCCTTTTGAAACACCGAAACTGTTATCACCCAAATGAAGGTGAATGAGATCAATCCTTGTCTATACATTTCCATAAAATTGGTCCCAAATGTTTTTAATCATATCCTTGGCCTCACTCTCTTTAGCCCAGCAGGACTTAAACCTAAAAGAAAGCTTCAGTTCTCTTGTATCCTCCCTCTATCTCCTCCCTAAGGTATCCAATAAGATAGCATCATGGTCCAAATAAGTTTGGGGTAGCACAGTCAAAGCTAAAAATGCGACTCGACCCAACCAATTGGCTAAAACGATGAATCTATCAAGACGTTCCTTAACCACTCTGTCCCCATCACGATTGTTGGACTATTTAAACAACCCATTTTCAAGCTTAATGTCAACTATGTCAAGATCATCCAAAACATTTTTGAAGTTATCCATAGCCACTCTAAGCCTACGTTGCCCCCCACATTCTCCGCATCATCCATCACCTCATTAAAATTCCCTCCAATAAGTCAATCACCACTAACAAGAGTCACCACCCTCCAAAGAGTGTCCCAAGACAAATATCTTTAATTTGGGTTAGAGTAACCAGGGAAACCTGTAAAATGAATCTATTCATTCCCTCAAATTTAACCATACAATCCACATGGTGCTCAGAGAAGTTTTATATAGATACGTCCACCCTATCCCTCCATAATATAGCAAGCTCACCTTTGCAACCATCCTGATCCACAACAAAAAAGCCATCCATAATACATTGAACACGAATACCATCAAACTCGTTAGCCCAAATCTTAGTTTCACTCAAAAAGACAATATCAGGATCATTAACAGTAAGGAGTTGTCTCAATTCACAAACTGTCGTGGGGCCTGGTGCCCCACGACAGTTCTAGCAAAAGATCTTTATGACTCTCGGTGGGGCTGTCGCAAGCCGTCGCCTTGAAAGGAGATCTTCTCTCTACAAGTTTTCTTTAGACCATTCTTATCGGGCTTTCATCAAGTCCTTCCTCATTCCCAACCTTGGTTTTTTATGTTTATTCTAGGCTCACCCAATACCCTTCATTACGGGTCTGTCAAAACCTTCTTTTTTTGAAATCGACATTTTATTTTTAAAAAATGAAAACAGAGTCGCTACCAATGCTTTTTAATTAGGAGTGATTGGATCACCTCAAAACTTGGTCATTTTAATAAAATGTTAGATTTACTAAAATGATGATTTTTAGTCTACAAAATCCAGGAAATGGGTTCGGGAGTCAGTTACGTATGAGGATTATTTAATGCCCAAAATTGGTACCTAGTTGATTATTTAATGTTATGACGTCAAAAATTGAGAATACAAAGAGAATTTAAAATACAATCCCTTTCGCGTGGTTTTATTTGATGGTATTGAAAAAGGCCCTATCTAAATTGAATTTTTAATAAGGAGGTTTTCTCATTTTGGGTCGATCAAGACGAAAAATCATGTTCTGTAAGTTGGGGCACCAAATCTCAAATTCTCGAAAATAAGAATGCTCTTTGTTTATTTATTGACCAAATCTGATATATTTTAAAAATTTATTCTATTTTTAAAAAAAGAAGAAGGGATGCTCGATTATTTCGGTTCAAGGAGAAAATCATACCTCGTAAGTTAGGGCACGATTTCTCGAATCCTCAAAATAAAGAATATCACCTTGGTTCAAATTGCTAAATATATAATGTATGAAAATGAAGCTTCTAATATGAAAAACTATGGACTTATTCTAACACAAAACATTATATAAGATACACAAATATGTTTAAATGTTTTATATGATGTCATACGAACAAAAATAATGCAATATATCATAACTAATAAAAATGTTAATTGGTGCTAATAATAATAATTAATGATAATAATTAAAGACTAAATAATAAATTATACAATTTGAAAGGGAAAAAATATAAATATCAAAGATTAAAAGTGCAGGGAATTAAAAAATAAGCATGCTGAATAAAATAACTAAAGGACCAAATTGAAATTTAAACAAAATTTAAAGTGCAAATTAGAAAAAACAAAGAGGTAAATAAAAGACTAAAAGGAAATAAGGGAAATTTGAGGGTAAAACTATAAAATCCGTAATTTAAAGGGAAAAAATAAAAATTTAAACAGGTTGGAATTTAAATAACAGAAAGTAAAGGGGCCGATTATGAAAATAAGGACTAAATTGAAACCCAAAAAAAATTTTGAAGCCCGAATTGCAAGAAATTAAAAAAACAAATAAATGATTAAATTTAAAAAAAATAGAAAGGTTTAGAGACCCAAGATGGTATTTTCCCCAGCCCAGCACACATGTCATTCCCAAAAGGGGTCAACAGTCTGAGGACTAAAGTGGAAACAGATTAAAACTAAACAGTGAAATTAAAAAGAAAAAAAATCAAAATTATGACCATATTATATAGTGCCTAAAAGCGGAAGGACTTGGGAAGCAATTAGACCCCTTCTTCAAAAACAAGCGGACCCTAGGACCCTAGCTCAAAACGACATCGTTTTGGGCTTTTGAAGCCAATATCAAAATAACGTCGATTTGGAGAACCTATGTAAGTTAAAAAAATCATAAAAAATATTCATTTTAATAGCCTTTAAAAAAATGATCCCTTTTCTTTTTTCTCTTGAGCCCCCTTCTCCTCCAGCCACAAGGTCGTCGCACATCTGTCGTGGCTACTAGTCATCGACGCCGACGATCGCCGCCTCTGGTGGCCAGAAAATTCCCAAAAAAATCCTTTCAAATCTTTTTTTCGTGTAGATTTCAAATCTACGATTAAACCCCTAAAACCCAATTGTAGTTCGACTATCAGTCGAGAAACCCTTCGTCTCCCCTATCTTCGATGAGGCCATCGACGAACCCCTAGGGGGTTCAGAGACCTTTCAAGTTAGACAATGGCTTCCCACAGTGGTGATTTACAGGTAAAAGAATAATCTTTATTTTATTTCCCTTTTTTATGTTTTTTTGGAAATAAAGTTAGAAAAGAAAAAGAAAAAAAATCTTAACTTTTTTAACTTTGTTTTTTCTTTGTATTTGATATCTCCGGTTCCCGTTGAGGCTGTCGACGAACCCTAAAGGATTCGAAAACCCTTCGAATTGATAGAGAGCCGCCATCGATGGTGGTGGAAGACAAAGCGATGAGGTAAGTTTTTTTTTTAAAAAAAAACTTGTTTTGATTTTTATACTTTTTACTGAAAAACTAAAGAAAAATCAAAATAATAGATTAAAAGAACCACTTTTTTAACTTTTTTTATTTGTATTCTATTGAATTTCTTCGTAATAAAGAAGAGAAGAAAATACAAATGTTTCTTTGGCTTTTTATAGCCGCAATACAACATATGTTTTTTGTCTTTTTCCTTTCTACCTTTTTTTTTGCTTCTTTGCTTCCATTTCTCTGTCTTCTGCAGGTGGTGGTGGTAAAGACGACGCGATGGTGTCAGGACTCAGGTGGTAAACCTGCTGACATGGCGAGGGGAGCGGTAATTATAGACTTTAGAGTTCTAGTGTTTCTGATATATATTTTTTAAAATTTTGGGCTTTGGGGTTTAGGTAATTTAGGTTTTAGGGTTTTGTTATTTGGCTTGTTTTGGACTGGACTCTTTAATTAATGGATTTATTTGTGTTTATTTATTTATTATTTTTGTTTGGGTTATTTTTGGGCAAGATAAAAATGGGCCTCTATAGTTAACCCTCTTTGTTCAATGTCGTGTAACGGGAATGGAGCAAATACTTTAAAGGAGGACTAATTTTTCAATTAATTGGTTACTCTACTCCATAATATCCGCCTTGTTGCAACATTAGGAAGGCAAGATTTAGTGTCACAGTTCCGTCTTGCTTTATTGTAATTTTAATGAGATAAGATTTGTTGTAGTTTCAATCCATTCCACTGCAACTTCAGGTATATAGGATTTGTAGCTTCATTCCAGCCCACTGCAACTTTATGGGTATCGGATTTGTAGCTTTATCTTGCTCCACTGCAACTTCAGGGAGATAAGATTCGCTATGATAGCTTCTATCCAATCCACTTTATCTTCAAGGATATAGGATTTGTAGCTTCATCTTGCTCCACTGAAACTTTAGGGAAATAATATTTGATATTATAACTTTGATCTAATCCATTGCATCTTTAAGGATATAGGATTTGTAGTTTCATCTTGCTCCACTACAACTTTAGGGAGATAAGGTTTGTTATAGTAACTTTATTCTGACCCACTACAACTTCAGTGGTATAGAATTTGTAGCTTTATCTTGCTCCACTACAACTTCAAGGAGATAAGATTTGTCATTGCAACTTTGATCCAATCCACTGCATCTTCAAGGATATGGGAGTCACTGTTTCACTGATCTGTTACACCGCTCTTTGGGGAACAGGACTTGTAGAATCCATTTCATAGGCTTATATTTTGCCAAACAATCAGGATATTATAATTAGAATGAATTAAATGCTCCTATCTAGATGTATGTGAATGATATTTGTATGAATGCAAAATGTCATTTTTAAGAATTGTCCCCTTTTTTAGTGCTTAGGTTGACATTGCTCGTTATTCGTCAAGGTTCTATCATTGATGTGTTGCCATACCTTCTTATTCAGGTCTAGTATCTTTGACAAGAAACCCAAAGAGGTAATCACAATCTGAACTATTCGTTCCAAGGTCTTTCCAACTTTCAAATTTGGTTATTTCCAACTAGTGGTCCTATTTTAGGTCATTGTACTATTTAGAAATTTTCAGAGCGGTATGCAGAAATTCTTTTATACTTTGACATTATTAGTCCACTAATCGTTATTTCAAAGCAAAAATGCTTGAACAAGGTCATAAAAAATGGATAAGACTAAAATTTATTTGGAGCAAAGCCCTTAATGAAAAGTTCAATCAATGTGGAAAACATTGCAAAAACACAAAGTGGGTAAAAATGAAACTAAGTGTCCCAAATATCACAATTTGAGCTTCTTTGAGCAAACCTTCTGAGGCCCATTCTGAACCTAATATATGTTTAGGAGGTCTGGAATACTTTGTTGATGCATCAAGATGTATAGTTTCTACTTCTTGTTACCTTTGAGGGGACACGACTACCACATGCCCAATCTTTGATCAAAATTTGAGCCACCCTTTGCGGGTTTTCTCCTTGGCCTCTCTTTTTTTTCAGGTGAAGTATCTCTTGATTGAATCTAAATTCACAGGATTAAGCAGATCTTTGCCATCCATCTCGATTAGAATCAACGTTCCCCCAAAAAAAATTTCTTTACCACATAAAGTCCTTCCCAATTTGGCATCCATTGTCCTCTGTAGTCCTTTTGTATGGAAATGATCTTTTTCAACACCAGGCCCCCCTTATGGAACTCTCTGGAGCGGACCCTTTTGTCATAAGCTCGCATATTCTGTTTTTGGTACATCTGATCATGAAAGATAGCTTTCAACCTTTCCTCTTCGATTAAGTTCAACTGATCATATCGAGATTGGATTCATTCTACTTTATATAACTTTAATTCTGATAAAACTCGAAGAGAAGGAATCTAAACTTCAATTGGTAAAACCGCTTCCATTCCATAAACCAATGAGAAAGGTGTTGCCCCAATGGAGGTTCTAACAGACATTGGATAAGCATAAAGGGAAAATGATAATTTATCGTGTCAATCTTTATCAGTCTCTTCCATTTTCCCCATGATCTTCTTAATGTTCTTATTGGCTCCCTTCACTGCACCATTCATTTTTGGGTGATATGGTGATGAGTTGTGATGTTTGATCTTGAATTGACTACAGACATCTACTATCATACTATTGTTCAAATTCAATGCATCGACATATGAATCGATGCCTATTGGAAGCCTTTGGCGAGGTTGGCCCAATGACATCCATGCCCCACATAGAGAAAGGCCACGGAGAAGTCATTATATAGAGAGGTGAATGAGGCACATGAATTTTGTCCCCATAAATTTGATATTTATGACACCTCTTGGCATAGTTAACACAATCCCCTTCCATGGTGGACCAATAATATTCGAATCTCATGATTTGTCTGGCCATGGTGAAACTATTAACATGTGTTCCAAAAACACCTTCATGGATTTCTTTCAGTATTTTCTTGGCTTCGACAGCATTCACACATCTCAGTAACACCTGATCTTTTTATCTTTTGTATAGGATCTCCCCATCTAGGACATACTCATTGGCCAGCCTTCTTAGCGTCCTTTTATCATTCTTGGTTGCCTGTTCAGGGTATTCACGGTTCTTTACATATCACAATATGTCATAATACCAAGGGTGATCATCCCTTTCTTCTTCCTCGATGTTGTAAAAATGGGTCGAGGCCTTATAAATGCACATCTAGGTAGGTTTTACATCATCTTGTTTGTTCACTTTGACCATTGAGGCTAAGGTAGTCAAGGCATCAACCATCTAATTTTCATCTCGCAGGAGATAGCAGAAGGTAATGTCATTAAACTCCTTAATTAACTTAAGAATTACCTTTCAATAATCAATCAGGTTGGGATCTCTCGTCTCCTATTCACCTCTAAGTTGATAGATTACTAGTGCAAAATCCCCATATACCTCCAGCACTTTGATTTTTCATTCTATAGCCGCACATATACCCATGATACATGCTTTGTATTCTGTCATGTTATTTGTGAAATTAAAATCAAGTTTACTTATAACACCCCTAACCCATATTCATCGTCGGACTAGGGTTAAAGGCATTACTAGACGAATCAGAACATTTAACTTTCATTTCATAAACATTAAAGCATCAGAGATCAACATCAATATAGAGTCCCTTATAAAGGTCTTCAAGACCTAAAACATGCGTCAGAAAATAGTCGGGACAAAACCAAAGACATACAAAATTTTCCCAAAGCTTAAACATTTTTCAAACAAGTACAGGTCACACGCATGTGTAATCAGGCCATGTGCCTTACACGGAATTAGACACGCCCGTGTGTCTAGTCTGTGTCAAAACAGGGCATACATACTAGCTTGCTCACATGGCCACAAGACACACCCGTGTGCCTTGGCTGTGGTCGAGTCTGACTTGAGCCACATGGCTACCAACACGCCCGTGTACCTTGGCCATGCTTGAACCCGACTTACAATTGTAGGGTACCCCAGGGGACTCATGACCATGCCACACTAAGACACACGCCCATGTCTCTACCCGTGTAGACAAAAATAGGCCATTTGAATAGCCAATTTGCCACCCCCAATTTGGGTCAACCTACAAACACCAAACCAAACATATATGCACAACCATTTCAGCCAATATCTATACCAAACCATACATAATTCATGCTATAACATTTTCAATCATTTCAAATCTCAATTCATCAATCAGTTCATAACAAAACTTAAATTAAAATCATACCTAAACATATGATCAATACATCATTCAATCAAATGTTCAAAACTCACTAAAACTTCTCAACATTGACCATTTCTTTTGGCCAGCCAAAACATACCACAATTTCACATTAGCATCACATATCATATACCATTATAAAACTATAAGTTCAAACCCAAACTAGCCGTATCACATGGCTACATATGTACATCACAAAACATAATTCCACAACTTCTAGCCTATACATGCCATACTTTAATATATACATTTTCAAAGTACCAAAATAAGGTTCAATAGTGTGGTGACGATCCTTGATGATCCCCGAGCTCACAATAGCTTCGATATCTATAAAACAATGCAAACACACACAAAGTAAGCTTTCAAAAGCTTAGTAAGCCATATACAAATAAACATATCATTCAAAGCAAATAAGAATCATCAAATCATTTATACTTTGTATACCAATGCTAACACAAATCTCATATTTAAATACTTACCTTTCATTCTCAATTAGGCTATACAAAGTAAACATACCTGAATTTGAAATGATTTCACCAAATTATTCATTTTCTCAAAATGCCCGTTTGAACCGTTTGGAAATGTAAGGATGCGTGGATAGTTTAGAGAACATATACAATTCCAACGTCCCAGACGTGGTCTTACATGTAATCAAACATCGATGCCATTGTCCCAGACAGGGTCTTACACAAAATTAGATACGATGCCGATGTTCCAGACATGGTTTTACACATAAAACATAAGTCGATGCCAACGTCCCAGATGTGGTCTTACACGGAAACACATATCGAATCTTATGTCATGACATATGTATCCTAACAATTCCAATGGTTCGTACAGGGCTTTTCGGACGTCGTCACGTTATCGAAACTTTCTCGAATTTTCTTGTATTCAATTTATATTGCCATTCATCAATGTTCAATAGCATATAAACATTAATATTCCAATTCAAATCACATTTACTTGTATATAGACTTACCTTGTACAGATTTGGACGGATGGGTTTGGTTACTCGAAAACTTTA
This sequence comes from Gossypium hirsutum, assembly GCF_007990345.1. Taxonomy (NCBI): domain Eukaryota; kingdom Viridiplantae; phylum Streptophyta; class Magnoliopsida; order Malvales; family Malvaceae; genus Gossypium; species Gossypium hirsutum. Next base: position 37,553,847 of record NC_053428.1, read on the forward strand.
GATTTTCCCCGATCTAATTCTATTTTCTTTAATTCTTGATCTATATAAATTCAAATTTAACTTATTCAATCATAAATTCATTCAAAACAATCCATAAACACATATTTAGGGCAATTTGAAATCTAGCCCTCACATTTTCACATTTTGACACTTTAGTCCCTAATTCACAAAATCACAAAATACACATAATTTGCATATACTCATGCTTGGCTGAATATTCTTAGCACTCATACAAGTCCACACATTTCATTTATTTCACATTTTAGTCTCTATATTTACAAATTTCACAATTTAACCCATTTTACTCAAAATCATCAAAAATCCAAAGACAAAACATATAAACCCCATATCAAACTTTCATATTTCATCATATAAAAACATAAAGCTCATGAATTTATCCATGGCACATTTAAAATTCATAATCAAAATAAAAAATTGAGACATGGGCTTGATAGTATACGAAGCAACGATTACAAAAATGTAGAAATTATCAAAAATTGAAGCAAAAACATACCTTAATCAAAGAAAATCAATGGTCGAACCCTAATGTTATTTTTCTTTTTTCTTGCATTTTCGGTACAAATGGATGTTAATGGCCATTTCCATGCTTTTGTTTTATTTTAATTAACATTAATAAACATTTTACCTTATTAACCTTATTATAAACATAAAATAAACATATATTGGATGGTCATTAATGTCCATTCAAACTTCCAATGGAAAAATAACATAATAAGGACCTCTCATTTGTAAATGCAAATCAAATAAGCACTTTTAACAAGTAGCAGCAATTTTTACGTTTTATGCGATTAGGTTCTTTTATCAAATTGAGCACACAAATAATCAAATTTTTAGACGAAACTTTCACATGTGCTAATTCACACATCATAAGCATGGAAAATAATATTTAACTATTTTTTTACTCGGATATGTGGTTTTGAAACCACTGTTCTGACTAGGGTCAAAACCGAACTGTTACATTTTTTGGTGAAAGGATAGTGATTTCCGTATAAGGATACCAATACTGCCCCAATTCTGTTACCCATGGCATTTGAGGCGCCATCAAAATTCAATTTCCAGGGATGTTCTTTTGGAGCACCTTCTTCAGTGGTCGCAACATACATCAAAACTTCATTCGGGAAATTGAAGTTCAAAGGCTCATAATCTTCTAGAGCTCTGCTAGCTAGGAAATCTGCTATTGCACTCCCTTTTATTGCTTTCTAGTTTACATAGATTATATAAAATTCAGAGATTAAAATTTTCCATCGGTCCATTCTTCTATTCAATGCGGTTGAGTTTATCATGTACTTTAGAGGGTCCATTTTCAAAATGAGCCAAGTTGTATGGTACAAAATGTACTGTCTTAGCCTTTGAGTAGTCCAGACTAAGGCCCAACACAGCTTCTCGATTGGCGAATATCTTGTCTTGTATTTGGTGAATTTTTTTGTTGAGGTAACAGATTGCTCTTTAGTTCCTTCCCGACTCATCATGTTGGCCTAGTAAACATCTCATAGAATTTTCAAATACTACAAAGTATAGTATCAGTGGTTTATCTGGGCTAAGTGGTATCAACACTGGGGCATTGGAAAAGTAATGTTTAATTTTTTCGAAATTTTTTTGGCATTACTCATCTCATACACCTGGATTATGTTTCTTCAGGAGACAGAATATAAGGTCACATTTCTTGTTTAGTTATGAAATAAACCAGGCAATGTGATTTAATTTGCCTAAGAAACCCTGAGCTTTCTTTTGGGTACTCAGTGGTAGTAACTCTTGTATAGCCTTGACTTTATCCGGGACAATCTCAATTCATTTCTCGCTGACCACAGATCCCAACAATTTGCCTAACGTGGCCCCGAAAGTGCATTTTACTGGATTCAGCTTTAGCTAAAATTTTCTCAACGTCAAAAATAGTTTCCTCAAGACTTTCACATGATCTTTCTCTGTTTGGGATTTTGCAATCATATCATCAGCATAAACCTCAATTTCTTTGTACATCATATCATGGAACAAAGCCACCATGACTCTTTGATATGTTATTCCTGCATTTTTCAGTTCAAATGGCATCACTTTATAACAAAATGTTCCCCACATTATTACGAATATGGTCTTCCCCATATCTTAAAGAAGCATCTTTATCTGGTTGTATCCGGAAAAACCATTCATGAAAGAGAATAGCGAATGACATGCCGTGTTGTCCACCAAAGTATCGATATGGGGTAACAAGAAATTATCCTTCGAGCTTGCCTTGTTTAAATCCCTATAATCTACACATATTTGCACATTCCCATCTTTCTTAGTGATGAGGACTATGTTGGCTACCCACTTCGAATATTTGACCACTTGTAGAAAACCAACGTTACACTATTTCTTGACCTCTTCTTTTATTTTCAACATTATGTCTGGCCTCATCTTTCAAGTTTCTGCTGAACGGGCTTGCATTCTTCCTTTATGGGAAGTTAGTGTACCACGATATCAGTATTTAAACCAGGCATGTCTTGATACGACCATGCAAAGACATCTTTGAATTCTTGGACTAACTCAACGAGGTCTCTCTTGGTTTCTACAGTGATACAAGTCCCGATTTTCACCTCTTTCTTTTCTTGTTCATCCCCTAAGCTTACAATTTCCACTGACTCTTTGTACAATAAGAACTGTTTCTCATCTTGCTCTACCATCCTTAACAAACCAAGAGACAAATTACAATCTCGATCATTTTTAAAGTCCTGAGGTTCCTCTGGATACATTCTGATCAAAAGGAGACCCCAAGTCAATAGGAGCGTCACTCGTATCATTGATATCTGGGGACTTTTCATAGGAATGAAAAAATACCCAAAGAACAAATAAATTTCAAAATGATTGTGTGGTATGAGTATGAATGAAGGAAATAGTAAAGTGTTTGCCAAATTGGACATAAAAATTCATTGTTTTCATTGAAATAAAAATAATGGACATCGTCTTTTCATAAAAGGATCCCTATTGCTCCCTGGCTTAGAGCAATAGGTATTTTCTGAACATTACTCTAAAATAGTCCTAAAAACTATAGGGATCTCTTCTGCAGTCCAATTGTTCAACATACTTGTGGGGATATAAAAATGAATTCCCGATATGTTCTCTTCCTCAATTCCTTCTTCAGATATGACATTGATGCTTATATTTCCCAACATTCCTCCTGCAGTTTTGACTAACATGTTCTCTTATTCTATCATTTCTCATTCAGAGTAGATGATTTCTCCTGACACGAATGTTTCAGATATATAGGGAACGATCATCGGTGTCCACTTGATCTCTCCCCCACTTAGTCGTGCTCTCCTTCTCTCTTGCTTATTTTCCAATTCATTCTTCGTCTGTCTCATATCTAGCTTGAACCCTAGGCCAAAGCGATCTTATTTATTCATCAACATTGGTGCATTAACCCTTCCTTAGATATATTTCTCGAGTCCTTTTCCAAGCAAGGCTCCTTTTCTGGTCATTAATTATAGTCCCATCCTCATGGTTTTGGATATTTTTTGTATTGGGATCTTGCTTCCTTCAGTAATGAAAGTTGCATTGACGAATTCCCGTGATTGAAAGGAATATTTTATAGCTTGTTCGTCTACTCCAATGTATGTCATGACACTAGTTACGGAAGCAATGATGTCCTCCTCGGCGTTTATAGTGACCAATCGACCCTCTGTTACCAACTTCAACTTTTGGTGCAGTGATGACGGCACTGCCCCGGCTGAATGAATCTAAGGCTTCTCTAATAAGCAGTTATAGGTAGGTTTGATATCCATTACCAGAAGGTCAACCTCATATGTGTTCAGATCGATTAAGAGTGTTATCTCAATCCTCTCTATCACTTTCCTTTCTGTACCATCAAATGCCCTCACTATGTTATGGCACGCCTTTATGTGAGAGCTATCGACTGGTAGCCTATTCAATGTGGATAGAGGTAAGACATTCAGTACAGACCCATTGTCAATTAATACTCTTGGTAGTATATATCCTTTACAATGAATAGTGATGTGTAGAACCTTTGTAGATCCCATGCCCCTGGCGGTATTTTATCATCATTGAAGAAGATGAAATTGTCGGCACTTAGATTATTGACCAAACAATCTAGCTTGTTCATAGAGATGTTATCAGTGACATAAGTCTCATTTAACATATTCATCAATGTGTTGCAGTGTGTCTCTGAGCTTAGAAGCAAGGCTAACACTGATATGCGAGTCGACTATTTATGTAGTTACTCTACTACACTATACTTGTAACACCCCCTAACCCCACGCCGTCACCGGAATAGGGCTACGAGGTATTATCGGACTTATACACTAACATTTATTCAAAACCCAATCATAAAATTTACATTCCAAATCAATATTCATCAAATTTCATCATAAAGTCCCTAACATGGGCCTACATGGCCCAATATATGTTTTAGAAGTGATTCAAGACTAAACTGGCAACTTTAGAATTTTTTCCTTGGAGATAGGGGCACACGCCCGTATGGCCTGGAACATGGCCGTGTGGCCAGGCCATGGGCAGATTCTGACTTATTCACACGGCCTAGGAATACGCCCATGTGACTTGGTCGTGTGGAAACATGGTTTTTGACCATTTTTAAGCTATTTTCACATGCTAAACACATCTATTTCATGCCCAAACATTTACTAACAGTTCTTAAATCAAATATCATTCATTATGCCATTCAAACTTAGCAAATATTCATTTATTCACTTCAATACCTCTTAAGAATTATGTACCACAATTCATATCAAAATTATACAACATTATCATACTAGTCAAACTCATGTAAGTTTAACTTCCAAAATATGCATATTTCATACCATGCTTCAACAAATTTCATGTTTATACACTATCATATACAAAATAACACCTTAACAACCTAGGTACATGCCATTTTACCAAAAGAAAAGTATTCACCACTTTGAGTCCGAGATTGGCTTGGATGCTGAGTCCTTAACTTTTTTTCTACCTAAACCTGCGCACGGAAACATACTGTACGCTGAGTATACACTTAGTGGTATTTCTATAAGCTAATACTTAAAACAATAATAAGCTATGTATATACATTGTAACATAACTTTTTATTTCATAATCTTATTAGTTTCATCACTTACCTTTAACTTATAGCTCTTAAATGTATTTAAACAATTCTTTTTATACTTTTTATATCATTCAATACCTTTCAATACTTGTATAACAGTCACAGTCACATAATCAATAGTAGCCAGTCTTTGTCTTTAGTACTTTCAATTACCCTTATTAACATAACTCGAACCTGGACGGATACACAGATCCAACCCACACACTGGGGATAATGTATAGTGTTTCATCAGTCGAAACCAGAATACACCGTAGGGTAACAGTAACAGTAGCAGTAACAGTCATAGTCAGGTACAGAGTACCTCTTCGAAACTAATCCAAAACAGTCACAGTAGTCGACACATATAGTGTCTCATCGACACACAGTCGGAATATCCCTGAACACTTCCAATCCCTGAACACTTCCAATCCTATGGCATGCCAATTATATCCGACTAGTCTGACACTTGTTAATAGGGTGTACAAATCGTTACATTTCAATACAACAGTAGTAATAATTTCTATCATATCATTGATTAGACATTCTAACTACTAAGAATAGCAATTACATTGTATTAAATCATTAAGCATAGTTTATAGAAATACAAATCGAATTTCTCGAGTTTACTCGATATCCTCGTTCACTTTCTCCTTTCCCTTTTTCGATGATGTTTCCGGTGCTACGTTGGCTACATAAAATTTAACATTTAAAATTATCAATACATATTATTTAATAACACACTCTTGCATTTCCATGTTTCTTTTACTTAAATTCCAATTTAGTCCTTCCACCATAATCATTCTTTTTCTTCAAAACAAATCCTATATTTTCATCCAATTATCATTTTAAACTATTCCAACTTTTAAATTTACAGCATAAAACACTAATTATAACATCTTCTCAATTCAATCCCTATTATTGCAAGACCTATATTTTCTTTCACAATTTAATCCTTCTCCTACTTCTAACTTGAATTTCCATCAAATTAACACTTAATTCTTCCATTTATTCAACTTAATCAACATCTAAAAATTCAATAACTTTCTAAATTTCAACATAACTCAAGTAGTATTCTTTCCTAGGATTCCATAGACATCATAATTACAAGAAAAGGGATCAAATTGACTTACCAATCAAGCCTAGAACTCCAAAACCCTAAATTTTCCTTTTCTTTTTCTTTCCATTTTTCTTTCTTTCTTTCCCTGCTCTGTTTCGTTTTCATTCTTTCTTTTTATTTCTTTCTTTTATTTTATTTAATTACTTTATTATATTATATTATTATAATATACTTTAATCATTATTATTATTTTCTTATAAAATAAGTAAATACACATGTTTATTACATGTGTACCATTTATATTTTTACACATTTTATTTATTTTTACCATACGTTTGTCACCTTATGGCCTAATTGCTAATTTAGTCCCTTGGCTTTCCTACAGTTTATAATTAAACCTTCACACTTTATTCAATCTAGTCCTTCACTAAATTAGCCTTAATTCAAGCTAATTCACTTAATCAAAGTCTGACCAACTACATTACTAGCTTCGTAAATATTTCTAATAAATATTTACGAATTCATTTTGCAAAAATAATGACCCAAAAATTTTAATTTTTCCAATGACCTTAAAATTTGGGTCATTACAATACTCGCTATGTTTCAAAATTTTCAAAAACTCTCTAGCGTCGTTCTCGGTCACTGGTTCATTGATTGGCGCCTCAGGTCTAGCGACTTTTTCTTTTTGTAGCTCAACTACTAAGGTTTTTTTCCTTAAAGGGCACGATTACTACATTTGTAGGGTCATAGCATTTCCCAATGCGTGTGAAGAAACCAATATTCTAGACCTCTTCCGAAGTACCAATTGAGTCCTCTCCTATTAGAATCATCACGTTGCAATCATAACTCCATGGAACCCTCTTGCTACCCTTATCGAGAAAGGCCACAGGCTTTTGGATTATGATTCTTGGCATAGCTTGTGATTTAACTTCATTGGCCCTTAGCCGGGAGATAATTGCGTTGAGTGGTTAACCTTGTAAATTTTTACTAATGATCCCTCTTCAAATGCACAAACAACTTTTTCTTCTGAACCCTCAATATCTTTGAAGAATTCCAATTCTTAGTTCTCCATCAGACTTTGCACTAAAGTTCTGAATTTAGCTCATCCTTGTATCTCATGTCCTTCTACGGCGTGGAACTCATAGTAGCTCTTTACTCCTTTAAGTATCTCCTCTGAATCTTGAATGATCAAGCTCACATCTATCATTTTTTTCCAAACCAATTTTAGAGGGATTTCACCTCCGTAATATTAGTTTTGGTCATCTTGCCCTCAATCTCGATTATCACATTTACCCCTTGGTCGTGATGACTGGGTAGTGGATTTCGGGCAACATTAGGCCTTGAGGGATTGTCGAACCTTACAATTCCTATCTTGATTAAAATTTTAAAGGCAGTACAATTCTTGATCAACTGTCTCATTATTCCTGCATGGTATTCGCACTGAACATTTGCATCATACCACTTTGGGAATGGAGGTTGCATAGGCTTCAGGTAAAATGGTGGTACTACGTGAGCGTTAAACAGATTCTGGTATAATTCTCCATATGTCATTAAGATAGGAGTGAATTGAAGTTTTTCTATGTTTGGCCTTGAATTAGATTCTTGCCTCAAAGAGTCCTGATAGTTGGCCGTCATGGTCCTAGGTTGCACCATTGTGACCAGCTTTGAATAGCTCTTATTATATACGCTCACAGTGTTTACTTCATTTTCTTTCTTTTTAGGGATAAACCTTTTAGTATTTTCCCCTGCATCTATCTTCTCTCCTCTTATTGCACTCTCAATCATTCTTCCAGACATAATTATATCCGAGAAGCTCCTAGTAGCACTTCCTAGTATATGATTAATGAACGGGGCTTTCAGGGTATTGACAAAGAGCATTGTCATTTCTTTTCCATGTTTTACAGCGTAATTCTATCGGGCATCATATCCGTCACATGGTTGTACTGTTTCATGAAGGCCTGTGCCAAGTCCTTCCATGAATTAATCCTGGAACAGCTCGACTGATTGTTCTATTTAGCAGCTGATCTAATCAAGCTATCCTGAAAACAATGGATTAATAATTGATCATTGTTGAAGTATCCAATCATTCTTCAGTAAAACATTGTGATATGGGCCTCAGAGCAACTAGTCCCATTGTATTTTTCGAATTCTGTAGTTTTAAATTTTGGTGGGAGCACCAGATCTAGGACCAAACTCAATTCCTTATCATCAACCCCACAAAGTTAGTCAGCATTCTCCATAGCTGTGAATTTCTCCTCCAACCACTTGCATTGAACTTTTAGCTATTTTGGAAGTTCTACTCTTGCCTTCTTCATTTCGCCATGTCATCTAAATTTGAAACCACGGGGTTGGTTGGATTATCTCCTAGGTTAGAACCTGAACCCATTAGGTAATTCAACTGTCCTAAGGTGCCAGCCTGATATTGTTGTGGTCTTATAGTGACGGGTACTCTTCGTGGATATGTCTCCCGTTGGGCTTAGAAATTTATTGGGGTAAAGCTCGGGGGGTATATAGGGTCATCATTATCGTCTCCTAAGTTTACCATAGCACTCTTTCCTTTTTAAACTCCTCCAACCAGTAATTGGGTCAACTCGCTTATTATGTTTCTTTGGGACTCATGTATTTGGTCATTCATGTCTTGTTGCACCTTAGGTAATTGATCTTACAACTACGTTTGCAAATAGTCTTACATCTCCCTCTGAATTTGTTCTAGTCTTTCTCACCTCTGATTCATGGCTTTGGTTTTACCGTAGGTACCGTAGCGATATTCTGTTGGTAGCTTTTTGTTAGTTTCTAGGGTAACTGTCATAATTTTTATTAATTGAGGTGTTTTTATGAAATTTAATGCATATAATGTAATGCAATGCTAAACAATGGAAGATGCACGTAAAAAAGGCATTGATTCAAGTTCAACTCTATTAGAACAACTTTACTAGAAAACGAGTTCTTTACATAAAACAAATACAATTTACATATATGGCCTCGCCCTAATGCTTAAAGCTTTAACTTTCCTAAGAAGCCAAGCTAATTCTTAGCCCCCGATCTGATTTTGATTTGTACTTCGGGCTCAGTATGTCAGCTTGAACCACTAGGGTTTGCAAATGTTCAGCTACTTCTCGTACTTAGGTCAAGGCTTCGCTTATAACGTGATCTCTATCTCTTATTTGACTCTGAGAGCGTTGGAGTTACTCCTCCCAATGTTCATTGTTCAATTCAAGAAGCTCAACTTGAAGTGCGGCATCGAGCTCTTTCATCTTTCTCTTCAACTATCAATCTTAGCCAGGCTCGCTTTTAATACAGCCATAGAGTTGCGACTACGATGTTGATGCAAAGACCTTTCCAACTCTGCTACCTAAGCTCTCAATCCAACTTTCTCATCTTGGCTTTCTAATAATTCCCTTTTTAGAGCATCCTCTTAGGCTCGAGCATCTTGGAATTTCCTTTCCCACTGATCAACTCTAATATTTTCTTCTTGGATTTTCTGTCACCATTGTCTCGACATTTTGCCTAACCCGGTAGTCCTTATTAACAAGCGAAGTTTCTTGTAATTCATTTTTAAGATTTTCAAGTCCTCTTCAACCTTGTTCTTTCTTTTTTTTCATTTTATGGGCTTCTAACCTTTGGATGTCGACATCTAATCCTAGCTGAATCTTTTCCTCTTCCAAATTCTCTATCATTTTCCCTAGCTCTAAACTATTCTTTTCAAAGTCTTGCTTTATAATCTTTAATTCAGATGGGATCACTTGCGTGTGTTCTTCTATTGGTCGGATAGTTTCTTGATTTGATGAAGGGACATTGTCATTGATCTTTTACGCCATCACCAATTGTATTTTTGGGTCATCATAGGATTTGCGATAAATCTTTTCATTTTATGAGTTTGGTTCCATGTGTTCAAGATTTCACGGACCTTCTTTTTGTAATTGTCACCTTTGTACATAAACTATCATTGATCCAACCCTTGAGTTGCTAGAATAAACTACCTCGACCTACTCTGTTTCAATATAAATAGAAGGGCATACCTAACAGCTCCCCATATCCCGATCAAAGGGACCCAATCAAAGTCTCCACATCAATACAGAATTTCATCGGGAATCATCCAAGGAGCCTGCCATTCAACATTTTCGTCTCAGAGACTCTGGCAAATTACCATCCATTTTTCTTTAGAAATGTTGTCTCGTCTTTGAATAATCACAAATTCTTTCAACAGAGAGTAGTCTTCGAAGAACACTCGATATAAGACTTTTTTCTACCTTCTAGAAGTGGCTATAGAACCAAACTAGCAAGAGCTATGCAAAACCGCAAGAGCTATGCAAAACCGATTAATCTTTCTTCACAAACTTTTTGACAGGTATTCAAAGATCTAAAAGTTAGCTATGTAACACCTCCACGCCTAAGACCGTCACCGGAGTCAAGCTTGAGGTGTTACTAAACTTATCTTACCTTTTAAACAACTCTAAACCACTTATTTTAATTTTCGGAATAAACTATTTCTCTGCGTCATGGTTGCTTAAAAATTAATTTCTCAAGTTTCAAAACTCGAAATTAAGATCTGTAAATTTTTCCTGAAACTTGACTCATATATCTATCTACTAATTTTTTTCTAGAATTTTTGACTTCGCCAATTAGTACAGTTTATTAGTTAAAGTTACCCCTGTTTCAGAATTCGACTGCACTGGCCTCTACTTACTAAGAACCACTTTTCTCTCTGTACAAAAAGCATATGACTATACCGTTTCTTTATATTAAAACTAGATTCAATAAGGATTCTAACCATATAAATTAAACCACCTAATTATTTTTTTAAAATTTATGGTGAATTTCTAAAGTTGGAACAGGGGATCTAGAAATCGCTCTGGCCCTATTTCACCAAAACTCAGATACCCTATAAAATACAAAACCTTTACCTGTTTTGCTTATTCCATATGAAAATAGACACAAGGAGATTTAATTTCATATACTTTCACATTTTTCTTAGTTTTCATGTGATAGTTACTACTTAATCATACATACTATTAAACATGTATATCATCAGCCACTCTATTAGCTAATCACTCGCAAGTATTTACACATCATTCATTGATCATATCATATCAAAAGAAACCAAGTTCCTATACATGCCATACACAAAACGAAATGTCTAACTATACCAATGTCATTTCTTCGATAGTGTGATCGGGTCTCCGACGTTTCCTTCGATCCCCGAGTGGCTTGATAAAAACTATAAGAAAAAGAAAATAAAGAGAGTAAGCACTAGGCTTAGTAATCTTACAAGCAAATAAATTACAACATTCAACATAATGAATAATTATACATAATGTCACCTAGACTCATAAACTTTCTTTACTTCTCATTTTCTACCTTCTTCTTTACTCACTTACCTTCTTTCTTACCTGACCTTTCACTATTCATAAATATAATCTACCTTCCCTTTTGCTGATAATTCACTGTAATTTAACGTGTACAATAACCCGTTGAACCACTCAGAATAGTAAGGATACTAGGGTCGTTCCTGTCTATCAATATCCTGCCAATGCCATGTCTTCGACATGGACTTACATGAATTATTCCTGTCTCCAATGCCATATATATATATAATATGGGCTTACATGGCTCATTCCTATCTCCAAAGCCATATAACTGATATGGACTTACATGGCTCATTTCTGTCCTGTCCTGTCCTGTCAACCCCAATTTCCTAACATTCCTAAGGTTCAAACGGGGCTTCCTAATGCTTTTTCTCTGTCACTTCGCCTTTAATTCAACTTTAAATATTCAAAGAAAATAAGTATATAAATGCTGGAAATTGACAATAATAATGTAAAATAAAAGAATATTACATTTATTTACTGTAAACTTACCTTGATACAAAATGTGACTAAACTTTACAATTTAGTCATTTACTTTTTCTTTTCCCTGATCTACTCCCGAATTTCGCTCTTCTTGATTATGGAGCTTGAAAGCTTGAAACAAACCCTAGCTATGGAGAACCCCTGAAATTTCGTGCTAATGAAGAAGATGATGAATTTTGTGTTATTTTTCCCTTTTTATTTCATTTAATATCCAAATGACCAAAATGCCCTTCCTTATTAAACTTTCAAAAATTCCATCCATGTCTTATTTTGTCCATGAACTTAGAAATTGGTCAAATTTTTATTTAAACCCTCCTAATTAATATTCCAAAGCAATTTCATACTAAAAACTTCTAGAATACAAGTTTTGCAAATTATTCGATTTAGTCCCTAATCTCAACTTAATCACTTTATGCATAGAATTTCATCACGAAATTTTCACACAATCATGCAATCATATCATGAACCTCAAAATAATAATAAAATAAATTTTTCTACCTCAAATTTGTGGTTTCGCAACCACTATTCTGTTTAGGCCCTATTTCGGGATGTTACAAGCTAAGATTGTCAAGACGGGAGTGACCCTCTTGTCAAGCCGATCGAATAGATCTGTAACTGCACCCACAAATACTCAAGGTGAAAATGTTGACCTTTTTCCTTATGTCTGGGTGTACCAAGGTCAAATCTTGCAAACTCTTCCAAGTGATGCACTTACTATCCCCCTTTTATTTAATCCGAGTCTTGTCATTGATAGCTCTAAAGTAGGCTTTTCGACCTGGATCCTCGGGCAACGGAGCAAAGTGGTGTGCTCTTCTATAGTGGGCACTAGGTTTACTCTTCCAAACATGAAGCAATTGTAAGCAGGATCATAATACTGGGCGAGAGCTCAGAATAAGTACTTGCCACTTTGACATCGAGTAGGTATGGCAAATCACCATATTCACGCTAGAATAGCTGTTTGATTTCATCATCCCATTGACCCCATATTTCCTTCAACTCTTGTAGATTATTTTGGGTCATACTAATCCTAGTGAAATCCTATAATTCTGACATATACCCCTGATCGCGTTATTTTGTGATAGGTTTTAAATATTTATAATTACTCGCTCTTGAACTAAATATTATCGTGATGTAGAAAAGTGTACCTATTGAACAGTAGTATAGTTTTAGCAAGACCGGATTATCGAACACAAAGGAGCTAAAAGTACTAGTAGTGGTTGTCTTTTTATTATATAGCCTAAGAATAAAGAGGTTTTTGTTTTAATTAACTAATTATCTAAAATAAGAACTCACAAAGAAAAGAATTGGGGAATTGTTTTTGGGGAAAATTGATTGACTTAAGACAATACCTAAGGAAAAATCCACCTAAACTTTACTTATTATTCTGGCTCCGAATCGGACGATTTATTCATTCAACTTATTCCGTAGAGATCCCTAAGTTATGTTATTATCCCTATTCAAGACTAATAACGTCTAATCCCTAGATTGAATAATCGAGACTTTTCTCTAATTAACACTCTAGGGTTGCATTAACTCGATCTATGGATCCCCTTATTAGGTTTCACCCTAATCCGGCAAAATCTTATCACCCTATTTCTAGGCGCGCAGTCAACTCTGCTTAATTATGACAAAAGTACTCTTAGACAGGGTCTATTCCTCCTCTGAATAAGAGCTTATCTTGAATCAGTATCCTGGGGTATCAAAACAAGAATTAAGAACACATAATTAAGATCAAGTTAAATATTTATCATACGATTCAGAAAATAATAACAAAATTCGTCTTAGGTTTCATTCCCCTTAGGTATTTAGGTGATTTAGTTCATAACTAAATAAGAAAACATCTCACAATGATAAAGAATACAAAACATAAAGAAAACCCAAAACTCCTGAAGGGAAATTGAGGAGAGATCTTCAGTCTTGATGATGAATCCGGCTTCTGAGATGGATCAATCAGCTTCCTTTGAGTAATTCCTTACTCCCTCTTCTCTGTGTGTCTTTTCTTCCTCCTCTAGGGACTATTTATAGGCTTTGGAATGCCTAAGAGCCCTCAAAATTAGCCTTTTCTGAATTGGACTCAACTTGGGCTCGGCAGGGACACGCCCGTGGCACAAGCCCGTGTTCGATTACTTCAGGATGTGTTCGAGCCTGCCAAATTGACACGACCGTGCGGTCTACCCATGTGAGGAGGTCCAGGCCGTGTTGATTCCATACTTTGGCCCATTTTCTCCATTTTTGGCTCGTTTCTCGTTCCTTTCTCTCTTCTATGCTCTCCTAAGTATAAAACATGAAATTAAAGCATTAGGAGCATCGAATTCACCAATTATAATGAGAAATCATCCATAGAATGCATTAAACATAGGGTAAAAATATGTATAAATTGCAGTTTATCAAATACCCCCACACTTAAGCATTTGCTTGTCCTCAAGCAAAATTCTCAACTCATAATCAAAATAAATTCTTCTCAACTTATAATTTCTATCAATAATATCTCACATTAATCTATAAATAATCATACATTGAGAATTCAACTAAATGAATATAAAAGTTCCAAACATTCCAAGTTGAGCATTTTATTCCAAAAACATAGGTGTCTCCCCTCATCTAAGTAATTACCTTCGATTCAGAATATCACAGAGTTTCACATCCTCACTAAAGATTCACTCAAATCACTCGAGGTGTTTAAGGACAATAAATGAAGCACTCAATAGTCGATAATGAAAAGTCATTACCATCTTGCATGAAAATTAAATCTCCACCACTATAATTTAAGATGATACATCAATCAAAAGGTCTTTAGAGGGTTGTAATGAGGTTTGGTTAGGGGGTATGGTCACAAGCTGAAAGAAAGGGTTAGAATCAAGATTGAATTGAAAATTTTCCTAACTAGAAAAAGATTTAATCTTCACTTGCGTACAACAGAACTTCTTCTCAGAATATGGAATTACTAATAAATATACATAGTGTTTTCTTCTTCTTCTTCTTCCTCTTCTTTTTTTAAGAACAAGTTAAACAACATAGAACAAAACATAACTAAGCAATTCATTCAACTCAAATCTTGACAAAAATATAATGGGTTAAGGGTTAATATTAAGGGTAATACAAAGAATGGTTTGTTAGGCTCAAGGGGGTTTACTAGGGGTTAATCGTGGAGGTAGGCTTTTCATGGCATGAGTGGGTTAATCCTAAGTGCCTTAATCATTTTGACATATCAAATCAAATGGTGTGGTATTGTCATGCATAATCAAGCAAGTTCTAGAATAACAGTTCAATATTGACGCACAAAGCAATAATAAGAGTGAGCATGAAAGAATGAATAGATGCTCAAAAGTCTCAAAAATCCCACAAAATTATGGCTTTTTTATGTTAAAAACTTGTGAATTCCAATTCAAGGTAATACCTAAACTTTGGGGAAACAACCTAAGATTTTAAATTCTTAAAAATCAACTCATCATGCTTGATTCTCTAATGTCTCAAAGTTTAAACAATCAATGCATAATTGCCTATGTTTTAATTCAAGATATATAAATCAAAATCATAAATCAATTAAAATTTATCCTAAATATGATATGAAAGCTTTTCAAGAGAACGAGGCAATCATTCAGGGATTTTTCTGATAATGAAATAAATATTCCCCCTCACACTTAAGACGTACATTGCCCTCAATGTACAAAAATAGATATTATATTATAAGAATAAGAGAGGGAGAGAAGTGAAACTTCCTGTATGATGAATTTCTCGAACTGGAGTTTTGGAGAGTAATTGGTTCGAGAGTGGAGGAGGATTCTCCGGTGCTCGTAGAGGTTCATTAATCCATAAATCCTACGCCACAAGAATATTATACCTAGTGGTAGCTATGATTGTGGTCGAACAGGACATGGCAGTCATAGAGAACCTTTCCTGGTGGAGTTTTAGTTCCTATGTGATGATGACCTTAGGCGCTCTATATAACTGTGATAGAATAAGGAACTTTTTAAAGGATATTAGGAAGAATAATTACTCATAAAGAAATAACCAAAATTAGTAATTAAAAATAAAATTCAAAAATCTAACAAAAATTAAAGATAAAAATAAAAAAACATAAAATAATAATAAATAAATGTTTTTAAACATCTTCATCGCTGGATGGTTCGTGAGGTGAGGCTGTCGATGAGATGTGGAGCTGCTGACAAATCTACTGTAGAGTAGCATTAATGTTGTCAAATCGTTGAAAACACTACTGCTCAAATCAAGTGAGGCGCTCAGAGATGTCAGCAAATGAAGCCGCCGCATGAACTGGACGAGAGGGTGGTGGTAGCCGAGTTAGTGGGTCCTCGTGCTGTGGGGGGACATCATCCAGAATGTCCTCGTAGGCCTCCTCCTCTGTAGATTGGGTGAGACGATACTGAGGAGGGTAGGTTCCTCGACGCCTCTCGATCATCCGCATGCTAAGCATGCTTGAGATGTCTTGTGGAGACATCTGGTCGATGAGGGTGAGTGATGATTCGTGGGCCGCGGTTTTGAGGAGCCCGAAGTGCCTCGCCAACCCAGTCACGTAGGGGCCGATGGAGATGACACCCTTCCTATGTCGTTCCGTCTGGTGCTGAATCGCGAGGGCGATAAAATAGGCAAGGTCGATGACGTGCCCGTGCAACATACACCATAAGAAGTGGGCATCGTGGGTGTTGATGACGCCAGTGCTCTCTCGCCTCTATGTAATCGTGTGACCTAAGATAGTGTGTAAGTACCTAAGGGATGGTGGGAGAATGATACCTTGGAGCGGCTAGGATTGTAGGAGGCCGCGTCAGAGGCAAAAGTGTGCCAACACTTCGAGGGGGAAAAGTGCATGTGGCGACTGAACTTGTCTAAATCATTCTTCTTCTTGAACTCCTCTGTACATAAACCCAGTGTAGCACCGAACTCTAGAACGCTTAGTTGGCAGATTAATCTACCTAGGAGAAATTAGATCGTGCTGGGATCATCGTAGTTCGTCATTACGGTTTGAAAATGGAATGTTGAGCATAGTTCCATCGTGAGCTCAAGGTATGTGGGCTCGATGATCCCAAAGAACAGCTCCAAAGGGTCTGTGGTTAGGAGGGCTCGAATTGAATCAGCCAACTGGACTTGTTCTATAGTAGCCCAGTCGATGAAGCGGCCCGCAATTCAAGGTCGAGCCTAAAGTATTTGGAACAATTCTTCCTGAGACCCCCGGAGAAACTGAAGAAGAGGGTGACGAATTTCTGCGGTTGGACCCGCGGAAGAGGATGCTCCCTTCCTTTTCTTTGAAGCAAGGACAGCGGATTTCTTTCCTCATGAAGACGACATCGTATACTCTAGGGGTGAGAGAATGAGCGTCAAAAATAAAGTTGGAGGCGGCGCACGGGGGTGGCAAAGAGGCCGTGTGAAGTTGCAGCAGCTAGGGTTAGGGTTTTTGAATGAGGAAGAAAGTGCATAGTGCAGGGTTTTTATAGATTTTGGGCCACACGGCCAGGGAACACGCCCGTATTCCCCAATTTTTGCCCGTGCGATTCTCAAATTTTGAATTTGGGCGCGTCTGACATTTCGTCACGCCCGTGTTTCTTGGACGTGTGGGTGCACACGGCCGTGTCTAGTGTTGTTCGCTTCTCCCACGCTATGTATGCGAGCCCCACGCCCGTGTCTATCTAACAGGTTCGACCACGGGTACTAGACACGGGCGTGTCGCACGCCCGTGCTAGTTTATCTGTTTTAGCCACGGGTCTTCCACACGGGCATGTTGCACGCCCGTGTTGTTTTGGCAGGCTCGGCCACGGCCATGTCGCACGGTCGTGGCGTTTTATCATAGCCCGTGTTGGGAAATTCCTTGCCCTATTTTCACACGGCCATAAACACACCCGTGTGCTTGGCCGTGTCTCTACGGAAAAACTGTATAAAAGAGCTCCGTTAGTAAGTTAGATATTGAAGACTAAATTTTGAACGAAGTTAATACGGTTAGTGCTCGGGTTGCCTCCCGAGAAGTGCTTATTTATAGTCTAAGCTCGACTTACCTCTCCGTGGAATGATCATGGTGGTTTGAGGAGTTTATACTCCTCATTCCTGCTATCAATCTTAAAATAAGGTTTTAAACGGGCATTGTTTACCTTAAAAGTGCCGAACTTGAGATGACTCACCTCCACCGTACCGGATGGAAAAATACTGAGTACCGTAAGAGGGATTTCCTCATTCGGTGTGGTAGTGACAATATGGGGGTCTACAGCATCTAATAAGACTTCATCACCAACCTAAAGTTGACTTGGAGAAGTATCGGGCTCGTTCTGACGTAGTTTCAGTTTATCAGGTGTTCTCGGTTTATGTGTTCACCATTCATCTAGTTCCTCTATTTGCAGCCTTCGCTTTTCATGAATAGTTCCTCTACAATTGTTTGAGAGTGGCTCATGTATTTCCTTCAAACTTATTTCCTGCAAAGTGGGTTGTATCATGTGGTCAGTTTTAATAGAATGGTTTAGACGATCACTTCCAATTTCCGATGTGTGGTCAAAATTGCGAGCTTAAAGGGTGAGAGTTTCGTCTCCTACGCGAAGCGTGAGCTCACCTATGCCAACATCAATAATTGTTTTAGCAGTTGCTAAAAAGGGCCTTCCTAGAATTAAAGGAGTGTTGCTATCCTCCTTTATATCTAAAACAATGAAGTCAACGGGAAATATAAATTTATCGATTTTTACTAGCACATCTTCAATAATACCCCTAGGAAATCTTATAGTTTTATCTGCTAATTGAATGCTCATCCTAGTCTATTTGGGTTTCCCGAGACCTAGTTGCTTAAACATTTTATAAGGCATGACATTGATACTAGCCTCTAAATCAGCTAATGCATTATTGACATCTAAACTACCAATTAAGCAAGGAATTGTAAAACTCCCTGGATCTTTTAGTTTGTTCGGTAGCTTATTTTTCAGAATAGCTGAGCAGACTGCTTTTAGCTCTACATACGGCACCTCGTCCAACTTCCGTTTATTTGCTAAAACTTCTTTTAAGAATTTCATTACGTTTGGCATCTGCGATAGAGCTTCAATAAACGGTAAGTTAATATGTAATTTTTTAAGAGTTTAAGGAATTTACCAAATTGTTCATCTGAGCGGTCTTTCCTTGTCACATTGGGGTATGGTATATGAGGTTTATATTCTACATTCACCGATTTGTTTGCATTTTGATCTACCTCACTTTGACCTTTTCTTACCACAATTTCTTGCCTCAGTTCTGGTTCGGGCTCTCCGACTCCTTCATCATCTTGAATATTAATCGCGTTGAGTTGTTCCCTTGGATTGAGTTTAGTATTACTTGGCAAACTACCCTGTGGTCATTCAAAAATTAATTTGGAAAGCTGGCCTATCTGAGTTTCGAGCCCTTGGATCAATGCTTGTTGATTCTTAAGTGCTGTCTCGGTGTTCTAGAAATGAGTTTCTGACACCGATATAAACTTTGAGAGCATCTCTTCAAGGTTCAGCTTCTTTTCCTGTTGGTAGGGTGGTTGTTGAAAATCTGGAGGATGTTGTGGTATTTGATTTCCTTGGACTCCCCACGAGAAATTGGGGTGGTTCCTCCAACCTGCATTGTAAGTGTTACTATATGGATTGTTTTGAGATCGAGGATTATTACCCATGTAATTTAATTGCTCGTTATCCATGTTGTGGCCATAAGGTTGGTATTCTGAATGGCTTGTTCCACCTCCACTTGCTTCGCACTGCATCACTGGGTGAACCTGTGAAGAACTAAGAAAACCATCAATCTTTTTATTTAAGAGTTCTACCTGATTAAAGAGCATGGTGACTGAATCGATGTTATACGTGCCAGCTATTTTCATTGGCTTTGTCCGCATGACTTGCCACTGATAATTATTCAGTGACATCTCCTCAATAAACTCATAGGCATCTTCTTTTATTATTGATGGTTCTACCAACAGTTACGTCAGCCATTTGCCAAGTCGAGGGATTCAGACCATTGTGGAATGTTTAAACTTGGAGCCAAAGTGGTAACCCATGGTGAGGGCACCTTCTCAGTAAGTTCTTATATTTCTCCCATGCATCGTAGAGTGTTTCTAAATCCATCTGTAACAAAAAGAAGAGATATCATTACGTAACTTAGCCGTTTTAGCCGGCGAAAAATAATTTATTAAAAAAATTTCGGTCATTTGTTCCCAAGTAGTAATTGACCCTCGTGGTAATGAGTTCAACCACTGTTTAGCTTTGTTCCTTAATGAAAAGGGAAACAACTGAAGACGTATGGAATCATAAGAAACGCCATTGATTTTAAATGTATCGCAAAATTCTAGAAAGTTTGCTAAGTGAGTGTTGGGATCTTCATCCTGCAAACCATCAAACTGAACAAATTGTTGTATCATTTGAATAGTATTAGGTTTCAGTTCAAAAGTATTTGCAGCTACAGCAGGTCTAACTATGCTAGATTTGGTTCCAATTAAAGAAGATTTAGCATAATCATACATAGTGCGTGGAGCAGGATTTTGATTAGCCGCAATTGCAGGAGGTAGTTGATTGTCTTGGTTTTCAGCCATCTCTTCGATTGGGGGTTGAGTATCGTCTTCTTGCTCGTTCTCTATGTATCGTAAGCTTCGCCTTATTTCTCTTTAATTTCTACGAACTGTACGATCGATTTCTTCGTCAAAAAGTAACGGTCCTGACTGGTTTCTTCTAGTCATAAACTATAAAAACCTGCCAAGAGAAAGAAAAAGTAAGTTAATAAATAATAATAATAAAATTAAATTAAATTGCAAGGAAAAGTAAATGGCTAAAGTAATAAAAATTGAGCGTTCCTAATATCGTAGTTCCCCGGCAACGGCGCCAAAAACTTGATCGCGTTATTTTGTATAGGTTTTAAATATTTATAATAACTCGTTCTTGAACTAACTATTATTGCGATGTAGGCAAGTGTACCTATAGAACAGTAGTATAGTTTTAGCAAGACCGAATTGTCGAACCCAAATGAACTAAAAGTACTAGTAGTGATTGTCTTTTTATTATCTAGCCTAAGAATAAAGAGGTTTTTGTTTTAATTAACTAATTATCTAAACTAAGAACTCACAAAGAAAAGAATTAGGGAATTGCTTTTGGGGAAAATCGATTGACTTAAGACAATACCTAAGGAAAAATCCACCTAGACTTTACTTGTTATTCTGGCTCCGAATCGGACGATTTATTCATTCAAATTATTCCGTAGAGATCCCTAAGTTATGTTATTATCCCTATTCAAGACTAATAACATCTAATCCCTAGATTGAATGACCGAGACTTTTCTCTAATTAACACTCTAGGGTTGCATTAACTCGATCTATAGATCCCCTTATTAGGTTTCACCCTAATTTGGCAAAATCTTGTCACCCTATTTTTAGGCGTGCAATCAACTCCGCTTAATTATGACAAAAGTACTCTTAGACAGGGTCTATTCCTCCTCTGAATAAAAGCTTATCTTGAATCAGTATCCTGGGATATCAAAACAAGAATTAAGAACACATAATTAAGATCAAGTTAAATATTTATCATACGATTCAGAAAATAATAACAAAATTCGTCTTAGGTTTCATTCCCCTTAGGTATTTAGGGGATTTAGTTCATACTAAATAAGAAAACATCTCAGAATGATAAAGAATACAAAACATAAAGAAAACCCAAAACTCCTGAAGGGAAATTGAGGAGAGATCTTCAGTCTTGATGATGAATCCGACTTCTAAGATGGATCAATCGGCCTCTTTGGAGTAATTCCTTACTCCCTCTTCTCCGTGTGTCTTTTCTTCCTCCTCTAAGGTGTATTTATAGGCTTTGGAATGCCTAAGAGCCCTCAAAATTAGCCTTTTCCGAATTGGACTCAACTTGGGCTCGGCAGGGACACACCCGTGGCACACGCCCGTGTTCGAGCCTGCCAAATTGACACAACCGTGTGGTCTGCCTGTGTGAGGAGGTTTAGGTCGTGTTGATTCTGTACTTTGGCCCATTTTCTCCGTTTTTGGCCTATTTCTCGTTCCTTTCACTCTCCTATGCTCTCCTAAGTATAACACATGAAATTAAAGCATTAGGAGCATCGAATTCACCAATTCTAATGAGAAATCATCCATAGAATGCATTAAACATGGGGTAAAAATATGTATAAATTGCGGTTTATCAACCCCTCCGATAACTTGTCATATTTCTCTTATTTTCTTATCTCAGACCATACTCACATCGCCATGTTGTCTTCCACTTTATCAAGAAACCCCTTTTTCATGACAAGCTCTCTATTTAGCAACTGAACACAAATCAACACACTTTCTTTTGAGATGAAAATGCAATGCAACCACAATCAAAACGAAACAAGTTTGTATATTTTGTATAAAGCTCGAACATAAAGCAAAGAATAACAATCAAAACATTCCTTCTTTGTAATCTATTCAGGTAAACGCTAAAGGTTTGACATGGTTCTTCCTAGGGCTGGCTCTTAGAATTCATTACATATGGTTTGGTTCTAAAGTAAAGGTACCTGAACCAGTAGATTTCTCAATCCTCACCCATTATAGGCTCATTCAAACCGAGTTCAGTTTAGGGGAATACATTTCCCTATGTCTGTACGAAGGTGAAAACCATACGAAGGCATAGGTACGGATGTATCCTAAAAGTGATCCACTATCCTATACAAAGGTAAAAACCTCACGAAGGAATAGCTTCTCACTCCCACTTAAGAAGGGTAAAATCTAACGATTATGTCATGCAATAGGTGAAAATCTGCAAAGAGAAACTCAAACCAATAAAACAGACATATTAAATCGCTATGTATCCCGATATAACAAAGACATTATTTACCACCAAAATAAAACAAGAAAGATAAAATGTAAGGAAGGGATAGTCAATTTAAATCGAATTATCCATTTTTGACAAAAAGACCAAAAAGTAATCAAATCACAACTCGACTCTCTTATATGTCCCTAAAGAAGTCGCTAAGTTGTCGAAACTTTTTTTCTGAAATCGACTTTTTATTTGAGAAAACAAAAATGAATTCGCCACCAATCCTTTTTTAATTAGGTGTGATCAGATCACCTCAAATTTTTGTCATTTTAATAAAATGTTAGATTTACTAAAATGATGATTTTCGGTCTATAAAATTCAGGAAATGGGTTCGGGAGTCAGTTACATGTGAGGAAGGATTAGCATCCTTATAACGCCTAAAATTGGTACCTAGTTAATTACTTAATGTCTAGAAGTCAAAAATTGAGAATTTGAAGAGAATTTAAAATGCGATCCCTTTCGTACGATGTTATTTGATGGTATAGAAAAAGTCGGTAACAGCCCATTTTCAGTGAAATCAAAAAAGTGGTTTCGAGACAACAAATTCGAGCTGGGAAGAATATTTATTTTTATATTTTTTCATGGTCAGTATTTTGATAGGAATGTCATAAGAAAATTTTGATAAAAAAATTCTATCGATTATGTGCTTAATTACAGAAATGATCAAATTGCGTAAAATGCAAAAGTTGGATTCTAGTAGCTAAAAGGATCGAATAGCAATGGAATTCAAAACTTCATGTCCTTATATGGTAATTAGACCATTAAAGAAAAGTTAGTAGATATTTTTGGTTATTCATCCATGGAAAAATTAGAAAAGGTTAGGAACTAAATTGGAAACTAAAATAATTAAAAGATGATAAATAATTAAAAAGAAAATATCATCTTATTTTATATCATCTTCTTTCCCAAATACATGGAAACCCTAGGAGAGAGAGAGAGAGAAGAAATTAATCAAGCTTAATTGAATCCAGATAAAACAAATTCAAAGCTAGATCGAGGAAAAGAGAAAGTTTCCGATTAGTAGATTTTCTTGTACGAATTACTACCGAGGTAAGTTCGTGTAACTTAATTTTGCATGTTAATATGTTTTAATTGAACTTTTTATTTGATATGAATGTGGTAGATGTTTATATAATTTATATAAATGTTATAAAAATACATGAAATGGTTACAGGGTTACAAAATTCATTAAATTGTAAGTTTCATTGGAATAATGAAAATCGATGGATACATGTTATTTCCCGAACATGAAATATGATTCTGCATATGCTGCAGATGGGATTTAGCTCGGACGATTAATCCCGATATAACTCTTGAGTATCTTGATATATATATAGTTTCTGCGAGCATCCTAATCGGAAGTAATTTAGCATGTGTTGAGCACTACCGCAGCTCTTTGTGAGCGTCCTGACATATAATCGGTTGTGATCCTGAATATAGTGCAGACACAAAAGCAGCTCTTTATAAGCTTCCTGACATATAATCGGTTGTGATCCTGAATATAGTGCAGACACAAAAGCAACTCTCTGTTACCTTATTCGACGCTCCCTGATATTATCTCTTCAGAGTTATCTCATAGGCTCTATGAGCTTCCTGAGTAAAAACTCTTATGAGTTTCTTAATTAACTCAGATAAGTGTCCTGTTACATGATTACATGGCTCATTGACATGTGGCTCGAGAGTATGCTTCCTAAATAGGAATTGACGAATTATAGACATGTACACCTTGAGTGTACTATTTGAGTATCCATCGATATTTCAATAATTCAACTGCTAACACTATTGACATGAGAAAATGATGAGATAAATAGAAATATGCCCTGAATTTTTTTTGAATTATTTGATGAAGGATTATATGATGAGCTCATCTAAGTTTATTTAACATTTACATATATTATATGACTAACTTGCTTGATTGAGTATATGTGTTTAGGTAAATTTGTCAAAATGATGAAAGCATGTTAATTGTATGCTTAGTGTTGTTAAATAAGATTGGTAAGTTTCAATTCCTGTTATACGAACTTACTAAGCATATAATACTTACTATGTTTTATTTTTTCTGTTTTATAGTGCTCGGAAGCTCGCGAAGGTTGGGAATAGGAGTATCATCACAATATCCACTAGCTTGTTTTGGTATAATGGTATGTATAGATGACCTCTGATGGCATATGAAGGTGGTTTGTAAACTAGCTTTTGGAATGGCTAGTAATGGTTTGTTTTGGTATAATTATAAGGTTATGATAAGATAAATACTTATGTGTTAAGTTTATTAAATATAGTTGATCCAATTATGCTTAACATATAAGTTAAACAAAAGTAAAATTATAGTCATGATTGTATATCATAAAATATCATGTTAGATGTTAGAATTGGCTTGGAATTAATGCTTGAATTGGCTGTTATATACTTGAAAGTTTTGGTGTAGGTATATCGATCCGATCGTTGAGAGTACCAAATATATCCTATTTCCTACAAAAAAGAACAGTAAAGGGGAAGTAGGGTCGAATCCTCAGGGACTGGATTGCACGAATGCTTATTTATTGAAATCCTGGGCAGGATCGTGCCCAAGAAAACCTGTGTTCTTGGAAAAAAATAAAAAAACAGAATTAAAAGTTTTGATCTGGAAAAATAAATTAAAAACAGAATTGGAAGTCTAATTGAAATTGAAAAATATAAAAATAAACTGAGTTTGGGAAAAGAGAAAGTTTCTTATATGGCAAGATTCCAGCCTCTGGTTGCCTCGTTCCGTCTTGGGTTCAATCCTTAGCTTTTAAGTAACCCTTCTCGAGTAGGATAAGCCAATTATAGTGGAAGAGGATGCATATGATTGCCAGCAACAAAGATTTAGACTTAAGATTTGATGGAGCCTGACTCTAGCCAATAATCGCTTTTGTGGGACTATCTTCTGCTAGATCATCACTTCCCAATGACGAATACCAAGCCGTTTTGTGTCTTGGATTCGCCAACCCCTGACGCAGAAAGCCAACGAACCGACTGTGCAACCTTCCCAAAACGTTCAAAGCGGCCGTTCCTTACACAAGTTGAAAAGATCACCTATTAAGGGACATGGATGAAAGCGTCAGCCCTGTAATGCGGAGAAGCGATGAATACCATGTTGAGAAAGCTAAGCACGAGTTCTAAGCCTCATGAACCTTTTTGGGGAATTTTGACAACATTCGGCTAGATTGGTTTAGTGGCTTATTATAACACCCCTTACCAGTACCCGAGGCTGGGATAAGGTACGAGGCGTTACCGGACAAACATACAAACATTAAACTAAAATACGAGCCATAAAATTTCATTTATATTTCAAAACGTTAATTCACTTACACATAGTCCCTTATTTGAGTCTACGAAGCCCAAAACATACTTTAGAAAGGGTTCGGGACTAAACCGAGAACTTACAAAAATCTTGGAAATTTCATGCTTTAAGGTTCCACATGCGCGTGTCCCAAAGTCGTGTTCCATACAAGGCTGATACACATGGTCGTGTCTCTGCCTGTGTGGAATATACCTAGGCTATTTTTCAAGCTTTGGTCAACCTTAATCTCTTACACACTTATACAAAATCAAAAGCATATAACATGGTATTCATTTAATGATTAAATATTCTCAATTAAACCACAAACATATCATTTGTTGTCATCATACATGTGTATCTCATACTCATTTTACCTTGTTTATTATAGTACCACTTATACATTTATACCAAGATTATCATCTTACCAAATATCTTCAGCTTAATCATCAAGCATTCATATTTAAAACTAGATCATATCTTTATAAAATACCACAATTTAGATGCGCAAAATAACATGTTTGCCTGAAACATTTCAATTCAACTCCATACCCAACAAGCATTACATTGAGACTAGTCATATATATATATACATGTCATGATACATATCATTCTCTTTTTGTTTTCTTATAAACACATATCATTTATTTCATTACATCAATATTTCATATACCATAGTTTCCATGTATTCCACATATATTTATTTTCCTCCTCCTCCTCTCCATTCCACATCCTTAATGTATATAGCATTCTTGTAAGTACGATTTCACAATTTACTAATAAATGCTCACATCAAACTGTCCACACGAGTCATAGTCACTTACTTATTTATAATTCGAGCTACAGAGCTCCAAATTAAGATCCGTAAATTTATCCTGAAACTATACTCACATATCTTTCCACCATAAAATTTTCATAATTTTTGGTTTAGCAAATTAGTACAGTTTATTCATTAAAATTTCCCCTATTTCACATTCTGACAGTTCTGACCTCTCTTCACTAAAAATTAATTATCTCACAATACAGAAATAGGATAATGTTCTTGCTGATTTATATTGAAAATAGACTCATTAGGGATTTTAAAAATATAAGTTTAAGACTCAAATTATTTTTATCCAAATTTTTGTGATTTTCCAAAGTCAGAACAGGGGATCACGTAATCATTCTGAACCAGTCTCACAAAAACATAAATATCTCAAAATATAGAACTCCTTTTCTTGCTCTGTTTCTTTTATATGAAAATAGACTCATTAAGATTTAATTTGATTCTCATTCAGTCTCTGATTCAATTTATACTATTTTTTGTGATTTTTCAAAATCACGTCACTGCTACTGTCCAAAACAGTTTTATTGCTAATTCACTCTTTCACACTTTCTTTATATTAACCTCATTTTAACATACATATCACAAATCATTTTCACCACATTTCATACATCACAAGTATAGGCCCATGATCACAAGGTCACCATAAAATCATCCTCATGTATAACTTACTTGTTTATAACCTTACCACATCCTGGTCACTTAATGAACACATCATTCACATAACCAAGTTCATGCACTTATTCATCACAAAACTCACAAAGCAATGAACACTTCGGATCAATCCTCGATACTTGGTGGTTTCAGCACATACCTCCACCCATCATATAGTTCGGCTCTCTTGTACACATGGTGAACACTTAGTACCACCCATGTGACCTAGCCAATTTATCTCGTAGCTCTCTTGTCTACATGGTGTCCTTCACCTGGAACCACGCATGCAACCTAGCTACATATATCCCGTAGCTCTCTTGTCTACATGGTGTACACATAGTATCACCCATGCGACCTAGCTACATCATAATGTCTTGTAGCTCTCTTGTACACATGATGTGCACTCAACACCGTACATGTGACCTAGCTACACACTATCTGTATCATCCAATCTTTCCGAAGGTTCAACCGGAATTTCTCTCTCTTTTCCAACAATTTCACCAATCAAGTAATTATCCACAAACATATTTCCAATATTATTATAAAATATCATAATACAAGTAATATTGATGTATTACTTACATATAAACTTACATCTCATTTAATATCAAGGCAATAACATTAAATTACACATTACCTTATTAAAAATCATATGAACTTACAATTTCCCATAATATCCATAATCATAGAAATCACATTTATGTATGATAATTCAATGCACTTCTTGTACCATAGACATATTTTTAAATCAATTCATAAACTTGGCACCATAATCATTTAATTTAACATAATTCAATTAATTCACTAAATTTAAGTTTCAAATACAAATTACAGCATTATTGTTGTATTATTATCATACCAACTTACATACTTTCAACACCTCGGAAATTATAATAAATATATCAATTTTACATTGAAACATGCATAAATTAATGCTTATTATACATATGAACTTACCTCGATACTAAAACGATCATTTTACCAACTTTCCTAATTTTCGATTTTTCTCACATTCTAGGTTCAAATCTCATTTTCCGGGATCTAAAACATCATATTGTACTTATTTAATTAATTTACTATTCAAAACAGTCCTTAACTCAAACTTTGAAAAATTACAATTTTGTCCCTAAATTTTTGCATATTTACACTTTTGCCCCTAGGCTCGGGAATTAAACTTCATCCCTTCTTCTTATGTTTTATGACATGCTGATCACTTTTCCCTTCTATGGCAACATCAAATTCTCACTCTAACATATACTTATGACTATTAGGTATTTTTACCGATTAAGCCCTTTTACTCGTTTTCACTCAAAATCGAGTAGCACAAGTTGTCTAACATAATTTAAAACATAAATTTCTATTATAAAACAGAAAAATAAACACATTTCACCTATGGGTATTTTTCCAAATATGAACCCTAGCTTAAATTATTGCTAGAATAAGCTTAATCAAATTACCGGGATTCTAAAAACGTAAAGAACTTGAAAAACGGGGTTAGAACGGACTTACTATTGAGCTTGGAAAGCTTGAAAACCCTAGCCATGGCTTCCCCCATGCTAATTTCAGCCTCCATGAAAAAGATGAGTCAATTTTGGCTTTATTTTCCCTTTTTATTTCTTTTAATTACCAAATGATCAAAATGCCCTTCCTTACTAAACTTTCAAAAATTCCATCCATGTCCAATTTTTTTCCATCACTTAGAAATTGGTCAAATTTCTATTTAAGACCTCATAATTAATATTTCAAAGCAATTTCATACTAGAAACTTCTAGAATGCAAGTTTTGCAACTTATTCAATTTAGTCCCTAACTTCAAATTGAGCACTTTATGCATAGAATTTCTTCACGAAATTTTCACACAATCATGCAATCATATAATAGACCTCAAAATAATCATAAAATAATTATTTCTATCTTGGATTTTGTGGTCCCGAAACCTCTGTTCCACTAGACCCAATTTTGGGCTATTACACTTATGATTTTTGGAAAAGAAATAAATATAATAGAAATGAGATTTTTATTGAAGAAAATATGGAGAGAACAAAAAATAGAGTATTTGGGAGAGAGGGTGTTTACAGGAAAAAGAAATGTCAAATATGTGTCACTCCATCCCCTATTTATAGTACTAGAAAACCTAGTTTATTCCTAATTAAATTCTAAAAGATAAATACAAATAAATAAAGATAATTAAGGATAAATAAAGATAAATGAAAATAAATCCTAAGATTAAATCTAAATAAAAATCCTTAATAATTATCCTAATATAATTGAAATTAAAATAGAGTCTTGTGCTATAAAATGTCTTCTTTTGCATTTTTGTCCTTAGGTCTTCTATGTTTGCATTTTCGGCACACCCTTTTCTTGTACTTCGCATGTTAGCCCAATTCATTTTTAATTTCATGATTTTCTCCCTTAAATTTACTTTTGCCTTCATTTTAGTCCCTAAAACAGAAAAGACCATAAGTAGCCCAAATTAGTAGGATCATACTCAAAATAAACATGCAATTAGCACATAAAAATATGACATTCTAGAGCATTATCAAATCCCCCTACTTAGCCCATGCTTGCCCTCAAGTATGGTCCCTGTCCACTTTGAAAATTAAATCCTGCCATGAAAGAAATTCTACTCCAAAGTTTTATAAAAATTAGTAAAAATGCATACAAAAAATAAAGAGAGCCCTTAGCTTGATTTAAGTAAAATTGAAAAAGTGTTCCAATTAACACACACAAAAATTAAGATCGACTTGGATTATTTCATGAAAATTAGGTAATTCACCAAACCTATCAAGACACCTTATTTATTTCACCCTTCAGTCCCCAAATTTTATTAATGCATCTCTTTTTTATTAATATTTCAATTTTATTTATTTACTTTCACTTAGGAATATACTGAACCTTTTGACGCGAAGAGAGATGACAACCCAAGCACCCACCCCGATTACTCAGCCCAGCACATTCCTAATTTTATTATTCCTAAGAACATATCAAACCTTTTGATGCGAAGAGAGATGACAGCTAAGCACCTCACCCCGGTTACTCAGCCCAACACATTCTTAAAGATTAATTCCGGTTAGCAGAGTTTTACCTAACACGTCACACAACCTTTTGACGCAAAATAGGATGACAACCCAAGCACCCTACCCGGTTACTCAGCCAGTCACGTCTTAACTTGCACTCATAACCACGAAAATATTATTATTAAACGAAATCTTAATTTTGGAGGACCTAAAAATTTTTATCAAGTGTCAAGAATAAGTTTTAGTAATCACCTTAATAGCCATGAGCATATTTTGAGCATGAAATTGTATTAAGTGTCCTCTTATATTTAGACTTAATCAAATTTACTAAAATCAAGATAGGGTTAACTCTATTAATCATAATTATTTAAACTAAAAGAAATAAAACAGTGGAGATGAAATCTATCAAGCAAAATCATAATTAATTCAGTAGATAAGAATCATGCATAGAGGTTAAACAACGGCCAAGTCATGGTCAAATTCTTGGGCATGAAAAGAGGCAGAATATTCTTAAAAAATAAATATGGGAAGAAATGATTATAAGGCAGTAGCAACAATAACACCACAGTAAAAGCAGCAGATAAAATGACAAAAAAATGAGGAATGCCTCCCCCTACTTAAAACACATTGTCTTCGATGGGAAAAATAATATTAATAAATATGATGAAAAGAAAGAGTTTAGAACAATCCCCATGTCGTCACTATTGTTTATGCAAAGATCCAATGAGGAGAAGGTTTGGCGTCACGCAGAGGAGAGGAAGAAGGGGAAGGCGGTCGTCTGTTAAATTGACGTGTTGGGGCACTGGGAATTGACGCCGACGGCTATTCACGGTGAAGGATGGTTCGGCGGTGGCTTGGCTTCGGGTTCTCACCATGGTGTTGGAGAAATCGGTGGTGGAGAGGGGTAGAAGGAAGGTATGGCAGCTGGTGGGGGTTTTGGTGAAAAATAGGATAATTTTTTTGGGTTTAGGGGTGTATAGGTAGAGTGTTTGGCTGAGGGTTGATGTTTGGTTATAGGTTGTGGGTAGTCAACGGCAGGGATGCGCTATTCCTGGTTGGAATAGGGATAGGATAAGGATTGTTTCATGCCAAATTTTTTTAGTTTTCTCCTTTTTTTCCTTATATTCGTGCCGATGTACCTAGATAAAAGAAGAGAAATTAATTACCACCCAAACAAAATAAAGTAATAAATAATAAAATAAAGTAATAAATAAATAATAAAATAAAAATTGGGTTACCTCCCAATAAGCGTTTGTTTAACGTCGCTAGCTTGACGCCTCAACTAGTATTGGGGCTATTCCAGCTGAATTCTTTCGTTCGTATAGGTTTGGAAATTCTCTTTTTTTATCACATCCACCATATTTAGGTTTAATCGTCCTTGTGTCTCTTTCCTTGGTTTCATATTTTCCTCCAAGGGGTTTATCCATTTTAAGTCGGCAATAGTCTCATCATTCTCTAAAAATGTGAATTTGAGATGCTCAAGAAGTGGCTTTAATTTCGGATTTGGTGCCTGCATAACAGAAGGTAGAAGTTTAGTATCCATAGGAGCCAATAATTTATTAACAGATTCAAAATCATCAAACATCATTTTAGATTTATCTCAATAAGATGACTCAAAAGTTTTTTTCTACTTATGAGTCAATTATGTCGACACGGTTACGTCCAAGACTTCAATTGGGTGACTAATAGTGCCATAAACATTAAACTTCACGATCTCCCCGTAAAACTCCATGTGAGTGTTCTGCTTCGTACGCCAATCTTAGTAATTTCCAGTACTAAGGAAAGGTCTCCCCAATAAGATGTCTGAAGACCCAGGAACGTTATCCTCCTCCATTTTTATCACATAGAAATCTGCAAGGAAGATAAGCCCATTGACTTTGACTAATACGTCCTCGAGGACTCTTTCGGGATGCACAATGGACCTATCCGCCAACTGAATGATAACACCTGTCTTTGTCAAAAAAACCGGGGTTAAGTGATTCATAAATAGAACAAGGCATAACATTTATGGAGGCCCCTAAATCACACATGGCCTTCTTAATCACTAAATGGCCTATTTTGCATGGTATAGCGAACATACCCTTATTTTTGCATTTTGCCAGCATTTTCCGCTGTAGCACTGCAGATACATTCTCACCAACACTTACCTTTTCATTACCTGTTAGTTTTCTTTTGTTGGTGCAGAGCTCTTTAAGGAACTTGGCAAACCGCGGAATTTGTTTGATGGTATCCAACAGTGGTAAATTGATCTCGACATTTCTGAATGTTTCGAGGATCTCCTTGTCTTCTTTGCCTTTCCGACACTGATTTAATTTGTCCTAGAAATGGAGGTTGGATTTTCGACAATGGAGGTTTTGCTCGGACTTGTTCGTTATTTTCGGGCTTTTCGTGGGCAGAATCTTGGCCAACATTTCTGTCAGGAATTAGTTCCAGTACCTTTCCACTTCGCAACGTCACTGCATGTGCGTGTTGTCTTGGATTAGGTTCTATTTATGATGGCAGCTTCCCTAGAGAGTTCAATTTCTCAATTGATATGGTCAATTCTCTTATAGATTTCTTTGTTTCTTTTTGGAAATTAAGAGTTTGCTGTTGGAAATCAAGACCATTAGCTACTAATTTATTGGCCATAGTTTTTAGAGAAGTACCTAAATCTCGTGGTTATTGTGGAAACTAATTTTGGTATGGCTGATTATACCATGGGTTGGACCCATAACTTAAGTTCGAGTGGTCCCTCCATCTTGGGTTGTACGTGTTAACGTAAGGGCCGGACTGGTTTTGCTTTTTCTACAAGAAGAGACTTCAGAATATTAGCAAGTCTATCAATTTTATCTTCTAAGGTCAAATTACTTAGCTGGTGTACCCTTCTAAGGGGCTCAGGGTTGACTCAGAATTGTTGAGTATTTGCAGCCATCGTGGATATCAAGTCTCTTGCTTGTTGAGGAGTCATGTTGACCAATGCTCCTCCACTAGCCGCGTCTACCATATTCATCTCCATGGGTTTCAGGCCTTCGTAAAAGTATTGGAGGAGAGATTGCTCTGTTATACCATACTGTGGGCAGGTCACACACAACTTCTTAAACCGCTATCAATAATCGTAAAGAGACTCTGCTTCTTTTTGTCTTATTCCAACAATTTCTCTTCTTAACTCAGCTGCTCATGATGGTGGAAAAAACCTGTTGAAAAACAAACGAGAAAGATCAACCCAAGTTGTAATAGATCCAGGAGGTAAATAATAGAACCATTCCCTAGTAGAATTCGCTATGGAGAAAGGAAAAGCACGCAATTTGATTTGATCCTCAGTTACCCCCTAAGGTTTCATACTAATACAAACCATATGAAACTCTTTCAGATATTTATGGGGATTTTCATTTTGCAACCCACAAAAATTTGGCAGTAGCTAGATTAAACCTGACTTCAATTCAAAATCAGTATCCATAGTAGGATATGCAATGCACAATGGCAGTTGTTCTGCAGGAGCTTCGGCTAGTTGCCGAATCGTTTGAGCCATTGGTTGATGTGCTAAATTAGGGTTTTCATTAACCCTAGCGATAATTACTTTTTCTGGTGAAACGACTTCTACTTTTTCACTTTCAAATGTTTGTGTAGGGTTTTCGTTAACCCTAGACTCTGCTTCATCGTCGATTCTAATTTCTGGCAGTGGATTACTTTGAGTCCCAACCACCGCTAACTACTTTTTCCTTAGCTTTGTTTCCTTGTGATTAGCTCTCACATTCTTTTCAATTTCTGTATCAAACACGAGAGTACCTGGAGCAGATCTGGTCATAAGAAACAAAAAACAAGATTATGGGACCGGAAACGATGCCAAAATTTTATGCGGCCGTTGAGAGCACCAAATACATCCTATTTCCTACAAGAAAAAAATAGTAAAGGGGAAGTAGGGTCGAATCCTCAGGGACCGGATTACACGAATACTTGTTTCTTGAAATCCTGGGTAGGATCGTGCCTAAGAAAACCTGCGTTCTTAGAAAAAATAAAAAACAGAATTAAAAGTTTTGATCTAGAAAAATAAATTTAAAACAGAATTGGAAGTCGAATTGAAATTGTGAAATTAAATAAATTGCCAAAATTAAAATGGAGAATATAAAAATAAACTAAGTTTGGGAAAAGAGAAAGTTTCTTATGTGGCAAGATTCCAGCCTCCAATTGTCTCATTCCGCCTTAGGTTCAATCCTTGGCTTTTAAGTAACCCGTCTCGGGCAAGATAATCCAGTTATAGTGGAAGGGGACGCCTATGACCACCAGCTCCAAGGATTTAGATTTAAGAATTAGCGGAGCCTGACTCTAGCCAATAATCGCTTTTGTGGGACTATCTTCTGCTAGATCATCACTTCCCAACGGTGAATATCACACTGTTTTGTCTCTTGGATTCGCCAACCTCTGACGCAGAAAGCCAACGAACCAACTGTGCAACCTTCCCAAAACGTTCAAAGCGGTTATTCCTTGCACAAGTTGAAAAGATCACCTATTAAGGGACATGGACGGAAGCGTCAGCCCCGTAATGCGGAGAAGTGATGAATACCCTGTTGAAAAGGCTAAGCGCGGGTTCTAAGCCTCATGAACCTTTTTGGGGAATTTTGACAACCTTCAGCTAGATTGGTTTAGTGGCTCATGATTTTTGGGAAAGAATTAAATATAATAGAAATGGGATTTTTATTGAAGAAAATACGGAGAGAACAAAATACAGAGTTTTTTGGAGAGGGAGTGTTTACAGGAAAAAAAGATGTCAAATATGTGCCACTCCATCCCTTATTTATAGTACTAGAAATCCTAGTTTATTCCTAATTAAATTCTAATAGATAAATACAAATAAATAAAGATAATTAAGGATAAATGAAAATAAATTCTAAGATTAAATCTAAATAAAAATCCTTAATAATTATCCTAATATAATTGAAATTAAAATAGAGTCTTGTGCTATAAAATCTCTTCTTTTGCATTTTTGTCCTTAAGTCTTCTATGTTTGCATTTTAGGCACCACCCTTTTCTCCTACTTCGCATGTTGGCCCAATTCATCTTTAATTTCACGCTTTTCTCCCTTAAATTTACTTTTGCCTTCATTTTAGTCCCTAAAAGAGAAAAGAACATAAGTAGCCCAAATTAGTAGGATCATACTCAAAATAAACATGCAATTAGCACATAAAAATATGACGTTCTAGAGTATCATCATATATAGTAAAATTTGGGTGAGAACCTAGGAAATAGCTTTATTTTGTCTACACGGGTAGGCACACGGGCGTGTGTCATGATCATGGGTGACACACA
This sequence comes from Gossypium hirsutum, assembly GCF_007990345.1. NCBI lineage: Eukaryota > Viridiplantae > Streptophyta > Magnoliopsida > Malvales > Malvaceae > Gossypium > Gossypium hirsutum. The sequence continues at coordinate 37,589,697 of NC_053428.1, forward strand.
GCCTGGTACATCGGCATGTGGTTAGGCTGTGTGTTCCCTGCATTTTAAAATTAAGAAACAGAATGCTCAGAATTGAGCACACAGGCGTGTGTCTCAATCGTGTGTGCTACACGGCCTAGAACACAGGCATGTGTCTTGGCCGTGTGAAACCTACACTTAACTTTAAAAATTTTAACTAACCACACGGTCTAGCACAAAGGCGTGTGGCTGGCCGTGTGGTACAAGTCAGAGAGTTACACGAGGTCGAACACGGCCTACAGCACGGGCGTGTCTTAGGGTCACACGGACGTATCCCAGGACCATACGGACGTGTGTGCCCTGTATCCAGGAAAATTTTAGAAATTTTGCGAAAAATTCTCTGAATTCCCAAATAAGTCCCAACTTGATTCTAATACTCATATCGGGCTTCATGGGTCCATATAAGAGATGTTATGAATAATCTCAGAAAATGAATAGTAATTGTCATGAATTATGTATAAATGTTATGAAAATATCTAGTAATGTTTCGTAACCCTATTCTGGCAACGAACACGGGTTAAGGGTGTTACAAAGTCTCTATCTAAATTGAATTTTTAATGAGGAGGTTTTCTCATTTTTGGTTGATCAAGCCGAAAAATCATGTCCTGTAAGTTGGGACACAAAATCTCGAATTCTCGAAAATAACAACGCTCTCCGTTTAATTATTGTCCAAATCTTATATATTTTTAAAACTTATTCTTTTTAAAAAGAAAAATGAGGGACATTCGATTATTTCGGTTTAAGGAGAAAATCATACCCCGTAAGTTAAGGGCACAATTTCTTAAATCTTCAAAACAAAAAATATCGCCTTGGTTCAAATTGTTAAAAATATAATGTTTGAAAATGAAGCTTCTAATATGACACACTAAGGACTTATTCGAACACAAAACATTATATAAGATATACGAGTATGTTTAAATGTTTTATATGATATTTAAATGTTTTATATGATGTCATAACTAATAATAATGTTAAAAAATGTTAATTGGTGCTAATAATAATAACCAATGATAATAATTAAGGACTAAATAAAAAATTATATAATTTGAAGGAGCAGAAATAAAAATACCAAAGATTAAAAGTGCAGGGAATTAAAAAAGAAATAAGCATGATGAATAAAATAACTAAAGGACCAAATTGAAATTTAAACAAAATTTAAAGTGCAAATTAGAAGAAAATGTAAATAAAAGACTAAAAGGAAATAATCGGGAAATTTGAGGGTAAAAATCTAAAACCAATAATTTAAAGGGAAAAAATAAAAATTTAAACATGCTGAAATTTAAATAATAGAAGGTAAAGGGGTCAAATCTAAAAATAAAGACTAAATTGAAACCTAGAAAAATTTTGAAGTCCGAATTGCAAGAAATAAAAAAAAATAAAGGATTAAATTAAGACAAAATAAAAACATTCAGGGACCCAGGATGGTATTTTCCCCAGCCCAGCACACGTGTCATTCCCAAAAGGGGTCAACAGTCGAGGACTAAAGTGGAAACAAATTAAAATTAAATGGAAAAATTAAAAAGAAAAGAATCAAAATTAGGACCATATTAAATAGTGCCTAAAAGTAGGACTTGGATAGCAATTAGACCCCTTCCTAAAAAACACGCGAACCTTGGGACCATTTGGATCGAATCTTCGATTTTTGCTAAAAACGACGTCATTTTAGAGGGCTTATTTAAGTTTAAAAAATCTTTAAAAAATTTATTTTAACAGCCTTTAAAAAAACTTTGTTCCCTCTTCTTTTTTTTCTCCCAAGCCTCATTTTCCTCTGACCATAAGGTTGCCGCACATCCACCGCATCCACCGGTCATCGTCACCAGCAACCGCCACCTCCAGTGGTCGAAAAATTCCCCAAAAAATTCCTTCCAAATCTTTTTTTCGCATGGATTTCAAATCTGGGATTCAAATACCCTAAAACCCAATCATAGTTCGACAAACAGTTGAGAAACCCTGCATATCCCCTATCTCTGACGAGGCCATCGATGAACCCCTAGGGGGTTCGGAGACCTTTCAATCAGACAAGGGCCTCCCACAGTGGCGATTGACAGGTAAATAAATTTTTTTATTTCCCTTTTTTATGTTTTTTCGAAATAAAAGCAAAAAAGAAGAAGAAAAAAATGAATCTTTACTTTTTTTTAACTTTGTTTTTTCTTTATATTCAATTCCTTTGGTTCCTATCGAGGCTGTCAATGAACCCTAAAGGGTTCAGAGGCCCTTCGAATCAACAGAGAGCTATAGTCGACAGTGGTGGAAGACAAAGCGATAAGGTAAGCTTTTTTTAAATTTTTTTATTCTTATACTTTTTACCGAAAAACTAAAGAAAAATTTAAATAATAGATTAAAAGAACCATCTTTTTTATTTTTTTTCTTTGTATTCTGTTAAATTTCTTCGTAAAAAAGAAGAGAAAAAATTACAACTGTTTCTTTGGCTTTTTATAGCCGAAATACAGCATATATTTTTTGTCTTTTTCCTTTCTTTTTTTTTCTACTTCTCTGCTTCCATTTCTCTGTCTTCTGCAAGTGATGGCAGTAAGGATGAGGCGATGGTGTCAGGCCTCAGGTGGCACACCTGCTAAGGTAGCGAGGGGAGCGACAGCTGGAGACTTTAGGGTTCTAGGGTTTCTGATATATTTTTTTTAGGTTTTAGGCTTGACGGCTTAGGTAATTTGGGCTTGTATTGGACTAGACTCTTTAATTAATGGATTTATTTGTGTTTACTTATTTTTTATTTTTATTTGGGTTATTTTTGGGCCAGATAAAAATGCGCCTCTACAAGTTCAATTTGAATGTTTTCCTAATGAAGAGCATGAATCTGAGGCCTCATCCCTTGTTTAGATTTTTTCCTTCCATTATTTTGAATTTTTCCTTCCCCTTCTACTTCATTACAAAATTTTCTTCATCAACTATACTCTCAGACCTTTTGTTCTCCCCCTTTTTTCCGTCCACCACCCTTAATAGTTTCAATCCCATTTCGCCACATATTTGTCCTCTGATTCAGTTGCCCCATCTGAACCCTTAACCAATTACCATATTGAAATTCTGGATTTTCAACCCCTTTGATCCTCTCATACATACCACACTTATGGGTGTGATGTCCTATACAGACGCACAAATAACAGAAAGTTGGGAGTTGTTCATACTTGATGGCACACAAAATCTCCTCTCCATCAGCCCCAACCATATAGACCACACGTCTCAACGGTTTGGAGATGTTCAACTTGACCCTTGCCCTATTGTACTCAACCCAGCATCCTTCCCTATCTCTCCAATCTATAGCCAAAACCTCTCCAATAGCACTCCCAATATCAATGGCCACCTGGCGCTCCATTTTCTCCAAAGGAATATTGAATATGCGAACCCAAAAAGGCACAAAAAGGAAACAATAGTGACTTATGTCTTGTCCTTTCACAAAGGGAACCATGGAGAATAGACATTGGTCAAAACTCCAAGAGGCCATATTAAGAATCCTTTCCATATCCTCTCTCAGTCAAAATTTTACCAAGAACAGGCCATCTATCATTTCCATGAAGTTAAGATTTTAGCAGCCGATACATCACCTCTCTATTAATTTTTTCCTTCGACATAAATTTTTCAAGGGCCCAAGCTTCATATCCTTGCATATCAGATTTTATCGAGCTTTGGAAAATCACTTTTTCTTGTTCAGTTTTAGAAAATTTTATGTTCGCAAGCATGTCATTTAACTCGTCTGCCATCGCACCCCAAACCAACAGCACACACCAAACCAACACCAATATTTACAACACAAGATAGAAGCACGTCTCACCTTCCAAGGCACAAAACGAGATAAAACCAGCCCCAAAGACAACCACTCACCACTGCAGCCGAATGAAACAAATCCCAATAAAATAACCTTGAAACAGTATAAGAGTGCACAAAATAGTAATGAAGAGGTAAAAAGGAACAAAACATGCAAGCATCAACAGATCAAAATTAAAACAAGCACAAAGAAATAAAACGCAGTTTAGAAAAGTTTAAACAGTCCCTTTATAGTCTGTTTACAACCTAAAGAACAAAAAAAAACTTACAAGAGACCCGGATTAGGAGGAGGACCACGATACAGAATTATCGAAACAAGAAGATGGCTCGAGTAGGGAGAACTTTAACACCACGCCCTGTAGCTTCCAAAACGAAGAGCTCACACCTTCGTAGAGGTACAGCTTCAATAGCACCAAAACGGGTCAGTACTCCCCACTTCACTCACGACCGAAAACCGTCCTGGGTGTTAGAAATCAAACCAACTTTTCAAGGTCAAAATTTGCAACTAAAGAGGTCATATCCAAATTGAGTTCTACCTCATACAAATTGGCTTTCAAATTGAATGCAACTTTGTCAATTAGATAATGCTGAAACTTCAAGATGATGGCAGAACATAGAAATGTTTTGCACGAAAAAAAAAAAATAGGCTCACTATGTCTATATATATGTATGTATAGTTCATGTGTGAGTCCTGAAAAAAATTAGTGAGTTTGAGGAAAAAAAAAAGTGTTGTGAATATAGAAAGAAAAACTAGCAGCAGCTAGTCTAGAAAGAGAAAAAAATAAAAGAGAGTTTGTATTGTATTTTATTTGTGTGTAATAAAATTTATTTTTATTATTAAGCTTCCAACAAGTGGTATCCGAGCTAGGTTCGTGTTGACGTCACAATGGTAAATATGATTCAACCGCAGATCCCGAAATTAACAAAGACAAATTATGGCAACTGGAGCATCCAGATGAGGGCTTTGCTCTGTTCTCAAGATTGTTGGGACGTTGTTGAAGAAGGATATTCGAGCCCGAAAATACAACTGCCGAAGCGGCTTTGACAAACGAAGAAAAAAGAGTATTGAAAGAAGTCGTAAAAAGGATAAGAGAGCGTTGTTTTTTATTTTTCAAGGAGTTAATGAATCAACGTTTGAAAAAATTTCAGATGCGAAGACATCAAAAGAAGCATGGGGAATTTTGCAAAAATCCCTTCAAGGAACGGAAAAGGTTAAAAAGGTACGTTTACAAAACCTTAAAGCCGAATTTGAGACGTTAAAAATGAAACCTTCAGAAAACATTGATGATTATGTCATCTGTGTGGAAGCGGTGGTAAATGAAATGAAAAGAAATGGAAAAACACTTGATGATGTCAAAGTAATGGAAAAAAATTTGCGGTCATTGACACGCAAATTTGATTATGTGGTGGTTGCCATTGAAGAGTTAAAAGATTTATCACAAATATCAATCGACGAACTTGTGGGTTCCCTGCAAGCCCATGAGCATAAAATGAAGCAAAATATGATACTGGAAATTCGGACCAAGTCTTGCAAAGTAAATTGTCCTTCAACAAAAGTGGAGCTAGGGATAACTTTGGACAAGGTATAAGCAATCGTGGAGGATACCGTGGAGGATATAGAGGCAAAAATAGAGGTGGACGAGGCAATCAATCATATGTTAAAGTCCAAACAAGTGACAAATATCAAACGTTAAGTCATGGACAAGGAGGTCGAGGCAGAAGTAGATTTTAACAAGGAAATAAATCTCAGGTACATTGTTATAATTGCAATAAATGTGGCTATTATAGTTACTAGTGTAGATCAAATCCAAAGATAGAGGAGAGAAATCATGTAGCAGTAGCTAAAGAAGAAGAAAACATTGAATCTAGTGTATTCCTCACTTATAAAGAAAGTGAAAAATCAAAAAAAAAATTGGTATCTTGATAATTTAGCTAGCAATCACATGTGTGGCTGAAAAGACTTATTTTCAAAGTTGGAAGAGAATATTCGTGGACAAGTAACGTTTGGAGATAAATCGCATGCCACGGTCAAAGACAAAGGCAAAATCACTATTACATAAAAGAATGGAGAAAAGAAGTTCATTTCAGATGTTTATTACGTACCAGCTTTGAAAAGCGACATTATCAACCTTGGACAGCTTCTAGAAAAAGGATATGAAGTACATATGAAGGATTTCATGCTCGCCCTAAAAAATAAGAGTGATAAATTAATTGCCCAAGTTGATATGACGCATAACCATCTATTTACTATTGACATTGAATTTGGAGAGGTGAAATGTATGAAGAATGCAATTAAAGATAATTCATGGTTGTGGCATTTAAGGTTCGGGCATCTTGGATTTTCCGGTCTAAAGCTATTGTCAAAAGAAAATATAGTGAATGGGTTGCCAGAAATTAATCCTCCTGATCAACTATGTAAAGCCTGTATTAAAGGAAAACAACACAGACAGAGTTTTGAAACGGGAAGAACTCGACGAGCCAGGAGACCATTGGAGATCGTACACTCTGACATAGTAGGTCCTTTTGATATACCATCAATTGGTGGAAATAGGTACTATGTTACTTTTATTGATGATTTTAGTAGAAAAAGTTGGATATATCTTCTTAAAACAAAATCAGAAGCATTTGACAAGTTTATCGAGTTCAAAGCCATGGTAGAAAAATAGAGTGAACATTTCATTAAGATACTCAGAACTGATAGAGGTGGTGAGTAAACTTCAAAGCTATTTGAAAGCTTCTGCAAAGAACACAAAATTATTCACTAGTTAACAACTGCGTACACGCCACAACAAAATGGAATCTTTGAAAGAAAGAACCGCACTATTCTTGATATGGCAAGAAGTATGGTTAAAGGTAAACATTTACCAAGAACTTTTTGGGCTGAAGCTGTTCAATGTGCTATTTATTTGTTGAACTGGTGTCCAACAAAAAGTGTGAAATATAAGACGCCAAACGAAGCTTGAAGCAATCAAAAGCCACGAGTCGGACATCTCAATATTTTCGGATGCATCGCATATACTCATGTTCCTGATCAGACGAGAGAAAAGCTTGACAATAAAGAAATAAAATGTATTTTCATTGGTTATGAAAAGAGAAGCAAGGCATATAGGTTATACAACCCTCTCACCAAAAAAGTTATTATTTCAAGAGATGTTGAATTCGATGAAGCTGATTATTGGAGATGGAGTGAAGAAAAAAAGAAAATTGAAGGATTATTTTTCAATGATGACAAAGACGAAGACTTCACTAATCAAGAACAAGGTGATGATCAAAGCCCTCTTCCAAGTCCTGTTACAACAACTCCTACAACATCATCATCACCAACTAGCAGCAATACCAGCAACTCAGAGGAAGCACATGCAAGAATGCGTAGTTTACACAATATTTATGAGGTTACAGAACCCATAGAAACAAAACTCGATTATTCATTATTTTGTTTAATGACAGAATGTGATCCAATACTATATGAAGATGCAATTAAAGATGTCAGATGGAAGAAGGCAATGGATGAAGAAATTGCAGTAATAAGAAGAAATGACACATGGGAGCTAACAAGTCTACCAGAAAGACATAGTCCAATTGGAGTCAAATGGGTGTACAAGACGAAGACCAACAAAGAAGGAAAAGTGGAGAAATACAAAGCAAGACTAGTTGCAAAAGGCTACAAGCAAAGATATGGTGTAGACTATGATGAAGTATTTGCTTCAGTCACCAGAATTGATACTATAAGGCCTCTAATGGCAATTGCAGCACAAAATAAATTGAAAATTTATTAGATGGACGTGAAGTCAGCATTTCTTAATGGCTACTTGGAAGAAAAAGTTTACATTGAACAACCACCTGGATATAGCAAACAAGGACAAGAAGACAAAGTTTATCGCTTGAAGAAAGCTTTATATGAACTAAAGCAGGCTCCAAGAGCATGGAACACAATAATAGATGAATATTTTCAGAAGAACGGGTTCATAAAAAGCCCATACGAGCATGCTCTATATACGAAGAAAAATGAAGTTGGTGACATCATGATCGTGTGCTTATATGTGGGTGATATGATTTTCACAAGAAACAATCCAAGTATGTTCAATGACTTTAAGAAAGCTATGACTAAATAATTTGAAATGACAAATATAGGTGAAATGTCATACTTTCTTGGAGTCAAAGTGAAACAAATGAACGATGGCACATTCGTGTCTCAAAAGAAGTATGCGGAACAAATTTTAAGAAAATTCAATATGAAAGATTGCAAGCCAGTAGCCACGCCAACAGAACCAGGCACAAAATTAAGTGTTGATTCATCTAGAGAGCTAGCAAATCCAACGTTGTTTAAAAGTATCATTGGAGGTTTAACGTACTTAACTATCATGCGACCAGACATCATGTACGCAGTGGGAATAGTTAGCAGATACATGGAGAAGCCAAAACAAGATCACCTGATTGCAGTAAAGAGAATTTTGAGATACATCAAAGGTACGATGGATCAGGGTTTATTTTATACATACTCACAGAGTTCAAAATTGGTTGGTTATTCAGATAGTGATTATGGGGGTGACTTGGATGATCGTAAAAGCACATCCAGATATTTATTCCATATTGGCTCCGCAACATTTTCATGGTCATCGAAAAAGCAACAAATAGTAGCCCTTTCAACATGTGAAGCAGAATAAATGGTTGTTGCAACATGCACATGTCAAGCAATTTGGTTGAAGAATATTTTGGGTGAATTATCTATTATACAAGAAGGTCCAATTACAATTTATGTTGACAACAAGTCCACAATATCTCTTGCAAAGAATCCAGTGTCTCATAGTCGAAGCAAGCATATCGATACAAAGTATCATTTTATTCGAGAGCAAGTGAAAAATAAAAATGTGGAGTTAGTTTACTACAGAACAGAAGATTAACTGGCAGACATTTTTACGAAGCCATTGAAAGCGGACATATTCCACAAACTCAAAGAAAAGCTTGGAATGAAAAATTCAGTTTGAGAAGGAGTGTTAGAAATCAAACCAACTTTTCAATGTCAAATTTTGCAACTAAAGAAGTCATATCCAAATTAAGTTCTACCTAATACAAATTGACTTTCAAATTGAATACAACTTTGTCAATTAGATAATGCTGAAACTTCAAGATGATGGCAGCACATAGAAACGGCAAAAAAAAAGGGGCGGGCTGACTATGTCTATATATGTATAATTCATGTGTGAGTGCTGAAAAAAACTAGTGAGTTTGAGAAAAAAAAAGTGTTGAGTATAGAAAGAAAAACTAGCAGCAGTTAGTATAGAAAGAGAAAAAAATAAAAGAGAGTTTGTATTGTATTTTATTTGTATGTAAATAAATTAGTATTTGAATTATCTTTATTATTACGCTTACAACACTAGGTTGACGGCTCAGGAGACAAATCACAAAAAAAGAACACAGCAAAACTCTAATGCAAAAAGATTCTAAAACTAAACGAGAATTACACCGACGAAGAAACCTACGAATATAACTAGTTCACACAATATCAAGCAATCGAAACAATAAGGAAACAAGCACAAGAACAATCAAAGCAATATCAAAAGGGAGATAAACAATACAGAAATAATCTCCACGAGAAGGACCCGAGCAAAGACCCCCACAAACCAGGCCGAAGCAGCGACAATCCAGGAGCCCCAGCAAACGATAAAAGAACAACCCCGAACGAAGACAGATCGAAGCCAAAGGAAAGTACAGAGAAAAGGAAGAAAAGCCACGTCAAGAACTTAAGGCATTCCCTAAAACAGTCCTGAAGCCAAGGGACGTGGAAGCACCGATCAAAGAAATGCAAGAACTCGTCGAAGGCAGTCCTGAAGAGCCCACCCAGATTGGCCAAGAGACGCCACCACTTCTCAATCGATGGATCAGCCCCTCTTCAGAAACAACGTTACAAAGATCACACCAACTTTGAGACCATCACCAATCACAGCTCCTCAACCAAACAGGGCACCCGAAGAGAAGCAATCAAGATCGTACAAAACTCATCTGCACCAAAGCTCTAGCAAACAAAGGTGGCCAAACAACCAAAGAGAAGAAAACGTAAAAGCTGAAACAAACCGGTTAGCGAAAAACAGAAAAATAAAGCCAAAAACTACCACGAAAGATTAAAAGCAAAAGGGAAGAAAGGTCGGTTAAAACTGTTAAAATAAGAAAAGGCGAAAAAAAAAACAAAAAGAAGAAAACTCGGCCAAAAAATTGACTAGAAGACAGATTTACAACCGCGTTAACAATAAAGGCCAAGAGACGTAAAAACATGCATCAACGTAACTAAAAGAAGCAGAAAGAAACCATGCAAGAAAATCAAAAGGCACCGCCTAAATGTTGCAGGTCCCAAGAACGGCCAAAACACGACATCTATCACCACCAAAGAATCACAAATATTTCCTTCAATAACAGCACAAAGTAAAAACGCACCACTGTCCAAGTATTCGTTAAAGAGGAATACAGACGTACCCACGCAAAACCACCATCCAATCGAGCCACAAAAACACGAAGGTAGAAAAACAAGAACGCAAATCGCCCAAATCTTTAGAGAGAAAATTTTTCTACGCGCGCCTTAAGAGTATTAGTTAGATGACGAGGAAAAATCTAATTTGACTCCTATTAGAGTTTAGTTTAAGTATAATAGTGTTGGTGGTTTTGGGAGGGATGAAGGAATATAGGGTTAAGAACTCATGGACAGTGGCAGAGCCGACCCAGGGCCATTAATGGTAGATTTTCAATTTAAGATGTTTATAACTTATAAATTTTAAATTAATAATGGTAAAATTGTATTTTAATCTTTTTAAAAATGATAAAAATAAAATTATATTTTTATTATTGTAAAAATATATAATTTAATTTTGATCTAAAAAAAATTTACTCATGGACACATATCTGTAGAGTACTCTTGCACCGGCCATCGTATATAGTTTGAGGGATGTATGACCATTCTAGTCAGCTTGCGTGGCTCAATCTAGAGAACCAAACATGGGAGATTGTTGATACACCAGTTGGACGCATATCCAAATACATGAGATGTTATGGTGAAAGATTCACCCTACTTCTTGCAATGGTTTACGAGGAAACTAATATTCCTGTTTTACAATTTCACTCACATATATAGATAAAAATTCTTTTACTTTCAAATTAAAAATGCTCTCTTTTCTGGATTCAGATATGTATTTCTTTTTCCTATACCCTAAACCCATATTCGAATATATGAAGATTTACCCAAAACAAATTTTGGTTTTATTTTTCAATGCTAAAATTCATTACTTTTTTTTATTGTGCCTTGATTTTATAAGTCCAATGGAATCATTTTTATTTTTAATGCTAAACTTGTTTTTAATCCTATTAGTGTTAACTCACGTTTCACGTGAAAAATATCATATAATCTTAAAAATTCAATATTAATAATATTTAATAACAAAAAAAATAAATTTACCAAAACAAAACATAAAAAATAATTTATATAATTTATAAATTTATCTCATTTTGTAATCTAAATTATTGCTCTTTTAAGGTTTCTAGTTAAAAAATTTAATGATATTTTGAAAAAAACAAGCGACAATCTCCACTAGTGAGAATGCACCCCTTATTTAGTATTAACCAATGATAAGGCCATTGACTAATATCGTAGCTGTTGACCGATGTAGATCGTCTTTGGTCAAAGTTGGTCAGTGTTGAGTGTTGACCAATAAAAATTTAAAATCAAATAGGGACAAAAATTTTCAAATATCAAAATGGGAAATTAAAATATAATATATCTTTAAAAATATAACTCTAAATCAATAAATAAACTATTTTATCTTTTTTATCAATAATTACCATTATGTTTTTATTGAATTTTTTTTATTGTTAATTCAATTTAAATTACTTGTGGATGTAAATGTTTGATTCACTAAATAAAATACAATTAATTTTTTTTCATGAAATGCAGGGCTTGACTGTGTCTATTAATTAAAATATTTTATATTGAATTATTAAAAAAATACAATTTTATAACATTTCATAAAATTATTATTGAAAAATTAAAAATAATATAAATATTTAACTTTTTACGATGATAATTTAAATATAATCAATATAAATTAAGACAAAATTTATTTAAAAAAAGACTTAAATGGTTTGATATTACTCCCAAAAATGGTTTCAGCTTTACTCTTTTTAGAAAATAATTTAAATATTTAAAGAGAAAAAATTATGTAAATTAAGTTATTAAACAAAAATTACATAATAAAAAGATGTATAGAAAACAAATATGCTCAATCAAAATGAAAAAGAAACACACAAATTGATAACTAAATTAATAAATTAATCTATATGATTTTAATAATATCTTTCTCATTTATCTATTAAAGAAAGAAATATTTTAAATATATTATATATAAAATTCATTTTTCAATAAAAAAATGAGTGCATGAATAAATGAGTAAAATTTAAATTTTAGGGACTTGAAGCACATATTTATATTTTTTTAAAGCTATGACTAAATTAATTATAACAAAGATGATTAAATTAATATAATAATTTTTTAAAAATTTTAGTCAATAAAAACACCTGACATAATTAGTGGGGCAAATGGTAAATTTTTAGATGTGTCACATAAGAATTATTTGTTTTTTTTGTAACCTCATATTAGATATGATAGAAAAGCTATTCCAAAAGATATGTAATTTTATAACCATGCTTGGCTCTCATCAATCACGACTCATAACGTCTCAACCCAAGAATCAGAAAATTAATTTTAGTAGGCTAATTCTCTTTCAACACTCCCACACAATTTAAATATAATCTTACTATCCCAAAATGCTTATTTAAAAGAAAAATGGATAACACATTCAACCTGCCAAATGTATATCAAAACTCCTACAGATTATTCAAGTACAACCCAGTTAAACAACCTAGAAGTCAATTTCAGGCATTTCCATTGTCATCCATGGATGATGCATTGAAATGTTAAGTGCAGTTTTATATGAACATATTATACAGCAAAAACAGCATTGTGGTATATGGAAATTAGATGCATCTCAACCTTGGTATAAAAGTGCAGTGTCAGGAGCAAAGAGAATGAACTCACAATTCTCTGCGCATCTTCACATTAAGTTTCATTTCCTTGTAGGATTGAACCTTCTCAGCTGCTCGGCGCAAAGGCCTTCCTGTAGATGCTCGTCTAGATTCTTGAGCTTCATTTCTGGGGGCCATACATCCTTCCTCATGCTCTATTCTGACCGATGAATCAGAAGAAATTGGCCCAATCTGATGCACCTTATCATTACAAGGAGAGGAAATAAGAGAATTTTTGTCAGCTACCTTGAAAACATCTTTAGTCGTTTCTGGTTCTTCAGCTTTAAACCTTGCAGATTGCCTTCTTAAACAAACCCTGCTGGGAAAAACATACAAGAGATCATAAAAACCTAAAGATCACAATGCTATGAAAAGCAGAAAGCAACAGAAATTTTAATGAAACCTTTTGTTGGCGACCCCCTCCTTGGCTTCGACTGGTTTAATATTAGAAGGGACTGAAGCAGCATGTAAACAATAAGCAAAGATTGTGCAATGAACAACATTAACTACTTTCAAATAATGTTCCAGACAAGTAGCTTACGTAGAGTCTTTGATTGCCTCCTCCTGTTCGTATTAAAAGGTTTATAGTCTCCATCTTCTTTGTTAAGGGATTCACCTGCCTCGCCATGCTTGTTTGTTCCTTCCTTCAAACCCTGGACAGTTTGTAAATAACATGGGATGTTGATAAGAAAAATCAAGCGAGATTCTGGAAATGATTTTGTTGATATGAAATGTCAATCCAGATTTGTAAATACCTCATTTCCAGATGTAGGGCAAGCAACAATGTTAGCTTTCTTCTGATGACAGAAACAAGGAATTTGGATAATCAGCAAAATCTAATCATAACCCTGACTGTCATACACTCATTACGGCCATAAATCAGCCAAACCAAGCTGAAACAGTAACACGCTAGCGTTCAACTTGAAACTCGGCTATAATTCAATCAACTTTAGACTCAATTATTTGTACCTAGGCTCAAGCTAACTTCAAACTGATTTTTTTCCTACTTATTATAAAAATAAAATAATTCAATTGGACTTGCAAAACTACTCAATTGAAGCATTAGGATACTTTCTTTTTTAGCCAAACATGAGTAGTTTACGAGTACATGTGTCTCATTTTACAACCTACACTCAAAGTAGACTACTAAAAAAAATACCTCTGATTTTATTGCTTTAAGCATAGCATTTTTACATCCCAGCTCATGTTTAAGGGCTTTTAACTGAAAAAGGAAAAAAAAGAAATCATTGGTCAACTCCTAAAAATATACAACATAACAAAAAGGACTGAGAAAGATCAAGTTCAAGAAACTTTGAGGTCTAGAAAATATACCCTATCTTTCCCTGAATTAAGTTCCTGCAAAACCAAAGTAAGACATCAAATTCATTAGAGAGTCATAATATATAAAAAAAAGCCTCCTTGATTTACTAAACCGAGAACAGACAATTAGAAGAAATACTAACATACCAATAACAGCTGGTTGTTTGCTTGGGCAAGTTGCAAGTTTTGCTGCTGAAACTTCTCCAAATTGATTCTCAGTTTCTGTAACTCGATTCCACTCAATTCAATGACTTTACTGTTGGCCAAAATTTAGAAAATCCAATAAGGAAAAAAAGTCATGCCAGACACAATTATCATCAAGCAATGGTTAGAGAGGAAATGGAAGAAACCAAATAAAACTGATCAAAGAGGATACTTTCGTTCTGCAAGAACTTTCATCAGCATCATATTTTCCTGGAAGAAATATTCAGATAAAAGCTCTCAGGAAGCTAAAGGAACAAATAAAGAATCCAAGTGAGAAAACCCATGGAAAGAAAAGTGAGTTACTTGCAGTTTGAAAGTATACCTGTTGGAGCTTGTTGATGTAATCTTTACTCCAGAGTGAATCAGGTTGCAGCAGCAGCTTTGCATCTTGGGTCAACACTTTATGCTGATGCTGCAAGTTGGTTATGTCACTGAGCCCCTTCCTTGGTGCATTACAGATAAAGGATCCGTTTTCCATAGACTTCCCTTTCAGTTCATTACCTAAAATTCAAACATAATAGACAATTAAAAAACCCAATCTTGTGTTACTCAAACTTTTCATTTTTATTGAGGTATCCATTTCCAAACATAGATGTTGATAACCTTCCAGGTGTCCTCCAAAAAACTTAGAAAAATCGAACTTTATCATGTCACTAATACCCATATCCAACATTCACACACAGACTGTAAGTAAGACCAAATGCTTCATTTGCAAATGAAAAACAAAAAAATCCTAATATCTAAACCAACTCAGAGAATATCAAACTAAACAGGTGTACTACTAGCAAGTTAAATTTCACCTTTCCAGCATTTCTCAAACATCTAAATAAACTAATTAAGATATTCAAATCTCACAACCAATTTTCCTAGACCTAATGCTAAAATGAAATTCACAGAAAACAAAATTCTTAACCTCTAAACCAACTCAAAGAAATCAAAGTTAACAGCAGCATTAATAGTAAATTGCATTTCACTTTTCCATCATTTCTCAAGCAGCCAAATAAACTGATTAAAGAGATCCTAATCTCACTACCAATTTATAAAACCGAAAGGTAAAATGTAATTTTCTTTTTAATCAGTAATCAGTTTTATTATATGCAGATAAATTACATTCTAGAATTAGGGTTCCTTCCTCGATCTTATTCACGAAAACATACGATTCCCCATCCAAATCTTCCAATATTTAAATTAGAAAACTTGAAAGAAAGAATCGATGAAATCAGCAATCGGGGGAGAAAGCAATAATGCTTGAAAAAAAAGGTTCAATAAATTTATTTTTACTTTTAAAAATAATCCAACAAAATTGAGGGGAAAATTCAAGAAATCGAGTTACCTGAAACGACGCTGGTTTCTGCGTCGAGAAAACGTAAACAAATTCCGTACTTCCTCTTTCGATTATGGGAGGGAAAGTTGGAAATCAAATATAAAGGATAAAATTGTAAATTAAAATTTGAATTGGACATTTGTAAAAAGAAACCTGTTTTTTTGGTAAAGTACAGAAATGGTCGCTTAAGTATTGCTCGTGTTTTATTCTGGTCACTGAACTTCTAATTTTTTTTAATTTAGTCACTAAATTATTCGAAATTAAATTTTTAATCGAGTTTGCAATTTGACGGAAGTGTTGACATGACTTTTTGTCTAATAACAAATTTAGCCCTCTAACGTTTATACATTCTATCAATTTAATCCTAAATAGAAAAAATTCAACTAATTTAGCCCTCAATGTTTACAAAATTTAAATTTTAGTTCAAATTCTAAAAAGTTCAATAAATTTGGCCCTAAAAATTTACAAAATGACCAATTTTAATTTTTATAATTTTTGTAAAGTTAAAAAACTCCAATACCAAATCTCTATTTCTCCAACCTTCATCAGTAATAACATGTCGCTTCTCTAAAAACTTAACAACCAATACCCTAATCCCTGATCTATTCTTTGCTTCTTCTTTAGGCTTTTCTCCTCTATCCCAACTCATTCGACCTGACAAGCCCACATTAACTGACTACCACAGACAAGTTCACAAAGTCGACCGAAATGGATATATGATGACAATAGGCTGCCTCCTCAATAAGCATGTGAAAGATGGCTGCTTCAACACCATCAAAACCTTTAGCTTCATCACTAATACAAAATCCTTTCTCTTGATCTTCGACCCTTTGATCCAAACCTTATATTGTTTAGACAAAGGACTCATGCGCAAACACAAGTTCGATTTGCTCATCGCACGTCTTTGCAAGGTCAAAAGGATCGAGGAGTCGTTGCATGTAGTTCAAACTATGATGGGAAACAGTAGGTTGAACCCTGCCACCTTTCATTTAATTATGAACATGTTAACGAAGAAGAGGATGAAGGAGGCGAGGTTGGTGGCGGATCTGATGAGAGTTATTGGATGTGACAACATGTAAAATTTTTTAATTGATGACATACTATTAGGAGTGTAAGTTGATATAGGTGAGCACAATGGAGAAATAAAGGTTACAAAAATTTTAAAAATAAAAAACTGTCATTTTGTAAAGGATGAGGACTAAATTTGTTGAATTTTTTTTATATTTAAGATTAAATTAATAGAATATGTAAACATTAGAAGCTAAATTTAGCATTAGACCTGTCGAAACCATTTTTTTTTTGAAAATGGGAATCGACCTTGTTTAAAAATGAAAATTAAAACGGGAGTCGCCACCGATCTTTATTAGGTGTGATCGGATCACCTTTGTTTTAATAAAACATTTTAGTTTATTAAAACGGGGTTTTTTTGTCTACGAATCTCGAGAGAATGGGTTCGGGAGTCGGTTACGTGCGAGGAAGGATTAGCACCCTCGTCACGCCCAAAGATTGGTACCGAATTGATTAGTTAGTGTCTTAATGTCGAAAGTTGAAAATCAAGAATAGATTTAAAATACGATCCCTTTTTATTAGCATCGATTTTAAAATTTTTGGATTAGCTCAAAACAATTGTTAAACATTTCCTTGTTTCGAGATATCGGAGTATCACATCCCGTAAGTTAGGACACAATACCATGAACTTCCCGAGCGCAAGGTTGTCTTTAATTTTAATTGGAATTCTGTGTATTTTAAAACTCAAAAGGGTATTTGGCTATTTAGAATCAATCGAGAAAACCGAAACCCCGTAAGTTAGGGCACAATTCCTCGACGCTCCAAAATGCAAAACATTGCCTTATTTTGAAATTTTTGTTTTTGAATAGTAGCGAATACGATATTTAAATAACGTGCATTATTCGTTTAGGTTAAAACGATTTATTAGATAAATGTAGCGAGGCTTAATTCATGAGGCGATGATATGAAATAAGAGTATAGTGCGACATGGAACGATGATACATGAATAAAGATATTACACAAGCGAATGACAATAATATGAAAGTACAAATAAACGAATCATAGTACATGCAATGGCAATAATCTCACGATACGCATCATTTATATACTAACATTAATAATCAAAGACCAATGAATTAAATAATATATAACGATTTAAAAGGTTATAAAGCAAATTAAAATAAACAAAGTGTAAAATAAATTTTAAAATGATAACAAATGAATTTAAAATAAATAATGTGAAAAAGAAATTTAATATCAACAATGTTCAAAATAATTTAAAAATAGAGTACATGTAAAAGAAATTTTAAAATAGTTAATATACAAGACATCAAAGAAATGACTAGTATATATATAATAAAAAAATAGATATAACAATTTGAAATTGATAATATATAAAAAAATTTAAAGTAAATAATAAAACAATTTAAAATGAATAATACATGAAGCGAGTTTAAAATAAATAATGTAAAAGAATTTTAAAATCTATATTATACAAAGCAAATTTTTTTTAAAAAAGGAATTCACATGAGTAATTTTAAAATAGATAATATATATATATATACATACGAAAGTATGAAACAATGTATATAAAAAAATTAAAGTAAATTATAATAACAAAACATTTTTAAATAAATAAATAGGTTTCGAAATAAGGTATGAAAACAATTTTAAAATAAACAATATATATAGGTCAATTTAAAAAATATATATATATACATAGAGATAAAAAAACTTGAAATAAGAGGGAGCTTAAAGAAAATAATAATAATAATAATAATAATAATAGAAATATACAAAACCATCATTTTTTTTAATAATATGTATAAAAACAATTGGAAATAAACTATATAAATGATATGTGAAAAGTATCAAAAACGTATAATATAACAAAATAGCTTAGTACACTCAATGTATATAAAAAAACAATTTAAAATGGATAATAATACAATTTTAAATAATCAATATTAAAACAAGTTAAAATAAAGCATGTACATAAATAATCTAATAACAAACCGCATGCAGAATATTTGAAACAGCACATAATAAGACATTTTAAAACAGATAAATAACAAAAGAAATAAAGGGATTTAGGACGTGATTGAAAATGGACCAAAATTCAGGGTAGCGATTGCAAATAAAAAAAGAAGGCCACTGGGGACTAAATCAAAACACGCTTAGATTCGAGAGGACCAAATGAGGGAGTGTTCCAAGTCTAATGCGCTGCGTTTCACTTGTCCAGGCCAGGGATCAAATCAGAAATGAAAGAAAATAATAGGGCAAGATTTTAAAAAATAAAAATGCAAAGCGGGACTAAATCAAATGGCGTAGGAAAGAAGGAGGGATCATAACCGCAAATAGCCATTTCGGCCTCAAAAACACGCGGGTCTCTCTTCCAATCGGGTCGGGCCGCGGGTTCCCCCTAAAAGGCATCGTTTTAAGGCCTGGGGGGGTTAATGAAACTATGCCGTTTCATCAATATTATTTAAACCAAAAAACCTTTTTTTTTTTCATTTTTCAGACTTCATTTAAAAAAAACAGAGAGCTTCTTGCTTTCTCTCCCTCCCATTTTCCTCTTAGCCTCCCCCATGGCCGACCATGGGCTCATCGGGGGCGTCTCCTCGCCCATGCCTCGAACGGCAGTCGGTGTTGAGTGAAACGGGCCCTTTTGGTCCTCTTCCGAACTGGTTCGAAGGCGGAGCCTTCATAGCCCATCGCGACGGAAGAGAAAAGGGAAAACCCCCTTTTTGGTTCGTTGTTCCCTTCCACGGCCATTGGCTGAACCCCCAGGGGTTCAACGACCTTCAAATCGGCGAGGGAACGCCGGAGCACCCCCAAACAGTGAATCGGAGGTACGTCTTTACAATTGTTATCTTTGTATTATTATTTCATATGTAAAAAGAAATGAAAAGAAAAAAAAACAAAACAAAGTAAAATACAAAGATTAGAAACTGAAACGCAAGCAATAAAATCACCTTCGAAGAATTTCTATTTCTTTTTGATTAATCTTGTTTTGTAAGTGTCTGTAACCGATTACAAAGAAAAGATCTTGGCTTTTAAAGCCAATCTACCAACTGTTGGTTTTATGATTTTTGTTCTTTTGCTCTTTATTTCTTTGTCAATCGCGTGCATTTTTGCTGTTGTATCTTGATTCTGTTGCAGGTGTCATACGACGCGTGGAAAAGGCGATGGTCAGGGCGTGGTGGCCGAAGGGAGGCCAAGAGTTCGGCAGCAGCATGCCTGGAGGGCTAGGGCTGCTGCTGTTTTCTCTTCTTTGCAAAGGGCTAGGGTTTAGTTTGTTTGGGCTGATTTGGGCTAAAATTTGGGTAGTGGGCTTGGTTTTAATTTTGGATCTGAAATGGGTTTTAAAATGTTGGGCCACACATATTGTAAATGGACTAAAAAAATGGACTTTTTAATTATTTGGTGGGTTTATTTTGGTTTTATTGGTTTGGGCCAAAATTGGCTATTACAAGACCAATAAAAAAAACTCCACATTAGCACTTTCGTCAAATTTTAAATGGTTGTTAATGTTTTGTAAAAAACCAAAAAAATTGTTTTCGAATAGTTTAGTGACTAAATCGGAAAATTTAAAAAGCTAGTGTTTGTTTTTTTATTTTTGGTTTAAAAAATGACTAAAAAACATGTGTTCACAAAGCTTGTTTCAGATCCAAATATGAGCTTCTCTATTCCTTTTCATTGTATAAGAACATCTTTGGGTTCTTTTACACATTTTGAACTTTTCTTTTTCTACCTAAAACTGACCAATCTTCTTCAATGAAACAATAATTCACCAGTTTATCATAAATAATGAAATACAATAAATGGAAGTTATTTATTTATTTAAATGAAGTGGAAAATCAAAATTTTAGAAATAATTTCAGGTTAGATTTTTTTACAATTTTAACGGGAGTGATTAAAATAATCAAACTATGTAATATAGGTGTTTAAATTGTAAAAAAAAAATCAGGTGTCTAAAATGAAAACTTTTGAAAGTTAAGTGATTATCTATGTAGTTTACCCTAAAAATTAAGGTAAACAACACTAGTAGTTACTCAACTATTAGTATTTTTTTTTGTCACCCTATTATGAAAACTTACAAAATAGTCACTCAATTGTTCAATTGTTTTTTCTGGTCACCAATTGGCTTGTAGCGACGTAAAAAATTTAGCTTGGTCGCTAATTGTGGCGATTTAGTGAAAACTTGAAAACTGAAGTTTGATTTTGAAATAAAAAGGGAGTCGCCACCGATCCTTTTTCCTAGGTGTGATCGGACACCTATTAGATTTCTTTTTTTTTTAAAAAAGAAGGCCGAGTTTAGGTCTACGTCAAAAGCCAGAAAAAAATTAGGGTTCGGGAGTCGGTTACGCGCGAGGAAGGTATTAGCACTCTCGCGACGCCCAAAATTGGTATATTGTAAAACACGTGTTGTCTTGATTCTCAAAAATACAAGTTTAACTTAATATTTAATCGCGATCCGATTGAAATACTAAAATTCGAAATTTTTGGTTTTTTAAAACGGTGTCCCGCTTTTAACACAAGCCGGCGAATTTCACCCAACATAGCGATGAAATCGATGACTTGATGTTAAATTGGTACATTGCATTATATATGGAAATTAATTAGGAGACGAGAATAAGATTTTCGAAATAATGCAAAGCAAATTGATAAAAATAAATAAATGACAGAGCTAGAAATATGTTGAAGCAAATATAAGTGTGACAAATATATTAAAAACGATAAAGATATATGCGATATTAAACGTAATACTAGATTTAGACATGAAATGGAAACAATGAATATATATACATAATAATGATATTTAGAATATGTACGTGAAATATATATATAAATAGTAATAGCATTAGAAATATACTATATAATATTCGAAATATATACGTGATATATATAAAAATACAACATTTAAAAAGTATATATATAGACGTAATATATAAAAATGCATACACAATAAAATATTTACATAATATATATATACATCATAATGTTGAAAACATCTATTAATAATAAACATATACCTAGATGTATTAAAGATATATACATAAATAATAAAATATATGCTAACATTCATAGTAGTAAGGATAAAATACATGCATAATATGTAGATATATATATAAAATAAATATTAAGAACCGTACGTAAATGACATTTATGAAAAAAATATATACATAATATTAAAATAATAAATGATAACAATGACAATAATAGGTATAATAATAATAAAATGATATATGAAAATAATACTAGATAAGAAATATGTGTACAAGAATAATAAAATATATGTACTAATATTAATAATAAACATAGCAGGAATAAAATAAATGTAATAGTAATATATACATAAGATGATATGGAAATATGTACATGGAATAGTATATAAAGAATATGACTAATAATATTGAAAATATATACATAATATATATAACACATAGATGATATGTACATATACCTTAGAAATGATAACAATATAAAATGAATTCATTAATACGATACATAGGCACGTACGTACATGGGTATAAATAATAAGGATGTTAGAAATACTTAATATATAATATTTGAAATATACGCATAATATAAAAATATATGTATAATGTAGTATTAGAATATATACACAATATATACATATTTAAAATAATAATAAATATAAAAAAACTATTGATAATGCTTCACAAATATATATATACTAAAAATATGCATAATAATATATAAAATATAATATTAAAAGTATATATAACGTATAAAAATATAGATATACATAATATAGACACATTAGAAATAATAATAATTATTAATAATATTACTTAAATATATTCATATATGTATTAAAGATATATATATGACAACACATAATAATAATAATAATAATGATGATAATAATAAAATTAAAGTAGAATAACGAGAAAAAGGTAAAAAGGGACTAAATTGAATTGGGAAACTAATTTTTGGGGCTAATTTAAAAGAAAACAATGAGGAAAGGACTAATTAGAACGCGCATGAAACTGTGGGGGGCTAAAAGGGCAATTTGCCCAAAGCTTTTAAAACGATGCGCATGGCCAACGACTAAATTGAAAAGCTCAACAGAATTCAGGGCCAAATTAAAAACAAAAAAACCTAATTGTAAATTCATGAAAAAGCAGAAGGGCTAAATGCGCAAATAGCCCTTCCGTTTAAAAAACGCGCGGATCCTGATCGGAGCGGGTCGGGTCCAAAACGACGTCGTTTTAGGTTAAATAGGGGGACCAAAACGCACCGTTTTGGTCCCTATATAAGACAATTTTTTTTAAAAAAAAATTCATTTGAAGGGTGAAAAGAAAAAAAAAGGAAAGAAGAGGGAGAGGGGAAGGGAATTCGGCCATGGGCCGATCACCGGACGACCGTCAGACCACCATCCGTCACCGGCGCCGACCACCGTGCACGGTGGCAGGAAAATGGTAAACTTTATATTTTTTTATTTTTTTGCTTAATTTTTGTATTATATTTTTGTATATTTGGTGTAGTTTTAATATATGTGTATGTAAAATGAACCTAAAATAGTATTTAAAACAAAAAAAAAAACAGAATCACCTTAGGCTTTTCCACTTCTGATTCTTCACTCTTTGGTATCCAGTTGCTTGGATGTTATTCTTGTATTGTCTTTATATTTTTTGAATCTTCTTGAGTATATTGAAATATTCTTTGTATTGATCCCGAAAATCCAACTTGTTTTACAGTTTTTAATTCGGGTTTTTATAACCTTTTTACATCTATTTTCTATTATATCTGTCTTGTCTTCTTTATTGCTTGCAGGGGATGGGCATGGGCAGTGGAGACATGACCGGTTGGTGGCCGGTGTTGCAGTGCTGTCAGAAGCAAGTGGGCAGGTGGTTCGGCTAAGGGCTTATTAGGGTTAGGTATTAGGTTGGTTTGGGTTTGATGATGTGGGTTGGATATTGGGCTTAGGGGTATTTGGTTTAGTTTGTAAATGGGTTAAATAGGTAATGGTTTTGTAAGGTTAGTGGGTAAGGGTTGTAATTGGGTTTTGGGTTATTTGGAGTGGTGTGCTAAGGTTTTTTTTTGGGTATAGCTTGGTGGGTTGTTTTGTACCTAGGCCAAATTGGCCTGTAACATGGTTAATGATGACAGCTTTTAAAATTGATATAATAATTACTTAACCCATCAATATTTATAAATGATGTCAGTTTAGTCTTAATTTTTTTTTAAAAATTAGCCCTCGACATTTACACATTGTGTAAGTTGGTCTCTTTTTTCTTTTTTTAGAGTTTTACTTTTCTTTGTGATATTGGGGGTTATTTTTAAAATAATGAGAAAATAAGAAAATTATTATCTTGGGTGTTTTAATTTTTTTTGCATATTTTCAATTAAATTAGCTAATAAATTTATTTATTTTATATAATTTTAGTGAAAGGGTTACTGAGAAAAATAAAATTGTAAAAAAGACCAAATTGCATATAGTGTAATTTTTGAGGGTTAGATTTTTTAGAATCAATACTAAATTAACACAGTGTATAAATGTTGAGAATTAAAGTTACTATTATGCCAACTTTAAAAGTTGTCACCATTAACCAGCTAGTGACAAAAAAAGATAAAATTAAATAGTTAGATGACCACTTTGTAACTTTTCATAATCAGGTGAGAAAAATAGAAATATACTAATAGTTCGGTGAGTACTAGTGTAGTTTAGCCTAAAAATGATATAATATATATGAACCTTAAAAATAAGATAAACTACACAATTACTCACCTAACTTTTATAAATGTTCATCTTTGGGAAGGAAAACATAAAAATTTTCATCACTACCTTTAAAAACCATATTCATTTTAGACAGTACAACTAAAAATTGTTTTCATTTTGGTCACTTACTATTAATTCATTGGTATTGTACACTCACTTTAGTGATCCAACTTTTGTAAGCTTTCATTTTGGTTACTTATTTTATCTTTTTTTTTAGAATTAATTTTAGTTTTTTTTAGTAAAATAGAAAAAAACTTGGGGTTTTAGATGGAAAAATTTGTGTTTTTTTCCTGAAAAAAATGTCATTTTACCTTTTTTAGAATTAATTTTATTTTTTCCCAGTAAAAGGGTAAAAAGTCCTAGAGTTTTATAGAAAATTACTTAGCTTTTTATAGGGAAAAAAATCATTTTATCTTTTTAATTTCATTTAATTTATTCCTTTTCTATAATTAATTTTATTTTTTTGGAATAAAAGGAAAAAAATTGAATTTTGATAGGGAATTACTTGGGTTTGATAGGGAAAAAATGAGTTTTTACATGGAAAAATTATTTTATTTTTTTAATTTCATATTTCCTCTTTTAATTAATATTAGGTTTTTTTTTCACTGATAAGGGAAAAACCTGTGCTTTTTCAATGAATTATCCAGATTTTTACAGAAAACCGAGTTACAAAGAAAAATTTAGGTTTCATCTTTATAGTTAAATAACTCAATTCTATGTAAAAAATATAGATTTTTTTGAAAAATTTACAAGTAATTTTAAAAAAGAGAAATGAGTGACTAAAATGAAAACATATTAAAGTTGAGTGACTAAAATAAGTGTACAATAACATTGAATTAACAATAGGTAACCAAAATGAAAATGATTTGTAACGTTAGTGCCTAAAAAGGAAATGGTTTTCAACGAGAGTGTTTAAAATAAAAAAAAATTTATTATACATTACTCAAAATGAAAAACTTGAGAAACTTGGAAAACTGTGTTGTTTACCCTAAAAGATGAAGATGATGCAATAAAGTGGCCAATGTTAAGTAGTCTGAGATGACGGGATCAGACAATTAGGTTTACTCAATGTTTTTAGAGCAATATCGGTGATCGAACTGGTCAGACCATCAAATTTTGGTTTAACCAATTGGACCGTCAATTTAACCTATTTTATTTATTATTCTATAATCCATGGGTTTTTTACTTTTAATATTAGTCCATATCAATAAAAACCAAATTCACTTTTCATAAGCCCAATAGTTATCCATTTGAGCCCAATAACCAAAATCTCGGGCATTTACTCCTCTTATTTGAGCCCAATACTTTTACGCTGCTTTTTTCTCATCTCAGTTTTCAATAACATTAATTTATTTGATAGATATTTAAAAAAATAAAAAAATTGGGATTTATGAAATTGGTAGAAAACCAGCAAAATTTTGAATTCTTTTAAGTAATAAATTTGAATTTTTAGCCAATTAAAGCATACTATTAAATCAAATGTATATTTTATTAACTAATGGGTTAATTAACTTTTGTCACTTAAACCTATTTATTTGTATCTAGTTGATACTTAATTTTTTTTACCTAGTCAATATTTGAACTTGTATTTTGCCAATCACATTGGTAACTTTGCTACGACATAAATATAATTAACTGGTGTTGATATGCCATTGCTAACCAATCTAATGGAGAAGTTGTCACATGGAAAATATAAGTTTAAAAATATTTAAAAATATATAATAAATTAAAAATATATCTTTTTCAAATTAAGAATGTACTTGGACAAATAGTTGTCTAAACACAAGACAAATAGTTGTCCAAATACATATTTATATTTGGACAACAATTTGTCCAGGTTCATTGTACATATGTTTTTAGTAATTTTTTTTATATGTATATATTGCAATTTGACAATTGGGTTGAGACTCAATTAATGGGTGACAGCAAACTCAATCAAATATTTCAATAATAACTAGAAATTCTTTCACATGCTTATGCGTGTGGAACCATGTATTTAGATCACATGTGTGTGTTCAAAAATAACATACGATAAATAATGAAACATAAGGTTTGAAACTAATAATAACAACATAAACGCAATATATACGAAATCAAAATAAAAAATAGTTTAACTTGTGAGTAAAAGAAAATTGAAATAGGTAAATACATCATATTAAGAATATTAAGTGGACTCTATTAGCAGTAAACGTTCCTATTCTTCTGATAAACTCTAATTGTTTATCATGATATCGTTATTTTACAATAACACATCAAAAACTTATCTAACTAATGAAAAGAAAATTTACTATTAAAAATTTATTTTTAAAAAATTAAATATTGAGTTGACTTGTGACACCAACACAATTAGTGACATTATTTATTATAGAAATCTTATCACATGCGTATGCGTGTGGAAATCATGGATTTAGAACACAAATATGTGGTTAAAAATAATATATAATAAACAATGAACATATGGTTTGACACCACAAATTTAGACCAGAGATGTGTGTTAAAAATAACATACAATAAAAATGAAACGTATGGTTTAAAAATAACATAGAATATAGAATAACTTTTTTTGTTAAAATAAAAAAAAGTAAAATACCCTCAAATAATATAAAATGTTTTAATTATGGAAGAATATTTCCGTAATTTCCCTAACCGAATTGATGCCTACTTGACTCGTGACACCAACTCAGTTAAGGACTTTATTAATAGTATAGATATATAACTGATGGAAATAATAAGTTGTGCTCATTAAAAAAAATATAAAACATATTAAAATAAAGTTTTAGTTGAGTGGTAAATTTAAGGTTTTACCAATTCAATTGGTGTGGTTCAAATTGCACTATATGTATATTTTTATTAGTTTTTGTAAAATAAAAAAAGACTAACCTATGCCCTCAAATAATATAACTTATTTTAATTATGGAAAGATAATTTCATAATTTTTCTAACTGAGCTGGTGTTTGGTTGATTTGTGACACTAATTCAGTTTGAGACTTTATTAATAGTAAGTATATATACACAATTTGGTGAGAGAAAATATCTTATGTTAAAAGTTTATTTTTTAAGTTTACTTAAGAATTATTATTAGTATAGTGGTAAAGAATTTGTTAATAAATCCATTAAACACTAGTTCAATCCCTAAGGATATGAAATTCAGTTCTTTTATTAAAAACTATATAAAAGTATGAAAAAACAAAAAGGCCATCAAAATAAGGGTAAAATATAAAAATGGTCATTGAACTATTAATTTTTATGATTTGGTCACTCAAAGTTGATTTGGGCTTTTTTATTGGTCTAATAATAAATTTAGCCTTCCAATGCTTACACATTATATCAATTTGATCATAAATATAAAATATTCAACAAAATTAGCCTTCAATGTTTACAAAATTTGTCATTTTAGTTCGAATTCTAAAAAATTCAATAAATTATCCCTTAAAATTTACAATAATTTTCAATTTAGTTCTAATTCCAAAACAATAAATAAATTATTTTTTGACCCTTTAAAAAATTAATAATTTAGCCTTCTTAACCAAAAAATCTTAGCTTGAGGTTTCAAAATTTTATAATTTTATCTTCAATATAAAATTTCTAACATCGTCTTGGGCATAAACTATTTTTATACACCATATTTGCCAACCCACAACATGAAAAAAGGAAAAAGGGAATGAAAAAAACATCATATAGTAACAATATTTAAAGCATTACAATTGATGAAGCAAAATTGATTACAAATCTTTGGCAAGGCTGCAACAGCCAACCAACTAACTTGTAATAAGAAACATCACCAAAAAACAAATTTCAATAATTGAAATAGAAAAAAGTGAGCTCAACTTGCCATCCTTAACTTCAAAATAGAAGATAAAATTATGGGAAATGGATTATTTAGTTATAGATAAAGTAATGTGATTTTTTTTTAGAATTTGAACTAAAATGACAAATTTTGAAAGCATTGATGGCTAAATTTGTTGAATATTTTATATTTAGGATCAAATTGATATAATGTGTAAATGTTGGATGGCTAAATGTATTATTAGACCAATAAAAAAGCCCAAATTTGCTTTTGAATAACCAAAATATTTAATTTCGAAAAGTTTAGTGATTAAGTAATGATAGTTTCGTGACTATTTTTATAGTTTACTCTTAAAATCATTATAGTAGTCATTTAATAAAAGAGTATATTAATCATTTCCTAACCGAATTGATACCCAAATAACTTATGACATGAACTGAATTAAGGGAATCAACGATTTTGTTAATAGTATAGATAATAATACATATTGATATAGTAGTCCATGGGCCGTGCCTTGACAAAATTTTAGGCCTGTTTGATAGGCTTGAGTTTGGTCTAGCCCGAAAAATGGGCCTAAATTTTTTTCTAACTCGGCTTAGATAAAAATGATAAAACTTGGGCCCGACCTGCCCATATTAAATTTTTTTATATTAGTTTTTTTAAAATATAATACATCAAAATACTAAAAACATTAAAATAAATGCTTCCTAACAAATTGAAAATAAATAATAAAAAATCTTTATACTTAAATAGCATTAACATAAATATAACTTAACAAGCAAATATATATAAAATAATAACAAAATTAATAATAAAATAAGAATTATATAATATTCAATACTAACAATAAAATAATAACAACATAATAATAAAATGATAACGAAACAATAAGGAATCAATAGCAAAACAATGGGAAAATAACATATTTTTTATTTTTTGCAAATTTTGGTTGGGCCTAGGCAAAAAAAAGCCTTACTTGAAGTCCAACTTATTTTTTAAATGGATTTTATTTTTTGCCCAAATTTACTTTTTGAATTGGTATTTTTATCCAAATAATTTTACTTTTAAGACTATTAGGTTACAGTTTTTTAGTTTGTTTGTGATTGGGGAAGCTGACATGGTCGCAAAATGTATTCTCCTTCAGCTTGGTTGGTTTCCCTTTCGACTGCATCACGGATTGGCAACTCTTTCCGTAACAGGTGTTCCCAACTTTCCATTGTCGCTTCTTTAATTGAAAATTTACAAAAAAGAAGAAGAAGAAGATGAAACTGACATGTAAAGAAATGGAGTGAGTCAACAATCAACTGCCTTGTTGCGGTGCACCGCCCACCATTGTCTTATCATCATGTTTTTCTGTTTCCATTTTCATTCATCTTTAGACTTACACACGTGTCTATAAATTTTAATTATTAACACAAGAATCCAATTTATGCCTCATCCTAATCAAATGTAGTCACAATAGATCGAATTTATCCAATCAAATAACCCAAATCATATCCATAGATTTTTGAATGGACCCATCCAACATAATTTGTAATTGGACCGCCTCTCATTATCTAGCCTTTTGACTATTTTCTGTCCACTTGTATGCACTTTATCAGATGGTGGGTCCCCTACATTTCATTCTTTCTTCAAAACAACATTGGTTTGCTATTTGGTTTTAGAATATTTTTCAATATAATAAAATATTTATTTAAATATTAAAAAAACGTATGATAATTTTTTAAGCTTTTTATGAAATTTTAAAAAAATACATTTATCATGCTAACCCATAATATATATAAAAGTTTATTTGATTGAGATTTTCATTTTTATTATTTATTACTACTAGGATGTTAACCTTCTCTTTGTTTTTTTTGTCTTCTTTTTCTCCTTTGCATCTTCATACACGCCGTTTTGCCATATAAAAACAATTTCTTTTCTTTGTAAGAAAACTTTCCAAGTCATGAAAAAAAGAAAGGAAACTATCTTCTTTTATTTCATTCTGAAAATTGGTATATTTCACAATTAATTAATTTTAAAAATTGTTCAACTTTTATGCTTTTGTTTTTGGATCAAGTTAAAGTTGTCTCCAGGCAATGCATGTGAAACTTTTCTTCCTCATCTGGATCTCTCTCTCTACATGTTCACAAAATCTTAGTTTTGTTGAGATGGTTACAATTTTTTTCAAAGAATAATTTTTTACTGTTAAATTTATCAATATAATTAAATTTATTATACATATTTTTAAATCGATGCGATATTTCTATTGTATCGATGCAAAATATTATTTTTAATATATATATTTATATAAATAAACTATTTAAAAGATATTTTTGATTACTCAAAATGTAACATATATGATTTATATTAAATAAATTAATTAACTTATTCAATATCAATCATATAAAGAATCATGAAAATATGTAAAATTAATTTTAATTTTATACAATATAGGTATATACCGATGTACATCATGCACTACTTGGGATTGATTTTCACGTCAAAACTTTGATATCCTTTTCATACAAAGTCCACAACAAAATTATGGTTCTTTGATAAATATTTAGAAGATTCATCGACAAAGCCTCATCGCAATTGGTAAAGGTTAATGTTTCGGGTCTTTAAGATTTATTCAAGTCTCATCATTTGCAGTTGCAATATATAAATTTCACTCTTATTATGTGGGTATGTTATGTATAGGTTTTATTCTATTCTTTTTGAATTAGCCTAATTTTGTCCAACTCTTCACTTGTTATGGGCTATATTGGTCAGATTTTATATTGTAATTGACTAAACATATATTTACACTTGTATTATACTAGTCAAACTTTAAATTTTTTTTTCCAAAATTTAACCTAACATACATAAGAGAAAATTATAGGAGAGGGATTTAATAGAATATTACTTTACATTTTTTTAAGTTACTGCTATAATTATAATTACATATTCAAATAATTATAATTAAAATTAGTCATTATCATACATAATCAAATTGATAATTGAAATATATTCATCTCTAAATCAAAATAAATTTAAATAAAATTCACACATAATAAATATCTTTATAATCTCAACTTTATTATTAAAGCATAGCATTGCAAACGATGAATCATAATACTCCTAATATATCAATTTAGACTTTCCACTCCATTAAATGGCATTTTTGAAATTCCGTTTAAAATATGTAGATTATTTCCAAGAAAAAATGCCCAAAATAACAAAAAAATTTATTTTATTTTTAAAGTAATAATTCAAGTGGAAAATCCATCTTACGTCATGCAAAATAAACGAAAAAAGAAAAAGGAAGAAGATGATAAAACCATGTTATGAAACAAAAGCATAGACTTTATGAATGTGAGTGCAAATGGGGGTCCAAATAAGAATAAATGAATAAATCATGGTATTTTGAGACTTAAGCAATCCTGGATTACCCAAAATCAATGGCCGATTCGGATTTGATTAGGTATAAAGGAAGAGGGACAAAAGAAGGCAGCTAAAGGCATTTTATTGTATATAAAATAATATGCTAAACCCTACAAGATCCAATCTGCAAACCGAAAAGCCTAGCTTTGTACCAAAATGTTATAAAAATCAGATTGATAGTGGAACCGGTGGGGCGATAGATTTTTAATTCCATTTAATTATTATAAATAAATTTTTTTAATAAAATTAAATAAAAACATAAAAACACAAATAAATAATAATAGAAATCAACACATTATTTTTGTTCACGCAATTAGACTATAAATGGATTTAAAATTAATTCATATTGAATCTAGTTTAATGTATTGTTAGTCTAAACAATCACATCTATATCTCTATTTTAGGAGTCGGTCTAGTTTTGGTAACCAACACAATCTACCTCCCTAATTAGACTTCTAGATAACATAATAGTCCTAAGAGGAGTCACTGGCTCATCATGACTTTATAGACTATTTAGATTACCTTCTATTATAAGTTGTCTTTTGCGTTACTAAATTATATTTGTTATGCAACTTAATATTAGTTAAACTTTAAGTAAACAATGAACCGATATTTGCTTAACAATTTGCTTTCCATGCAAAACCAACAAGAATATACATAAAATGAATAATGAAAACATGTAGAAATTTGATTAATCAAATACTTCAAAATAATACAATAATTTATGGCAAAACTGCTACACTAAAGGCACAAATCCTAATAGTTAGCAGCTCTGTCTTTAGGCCTATTCCTTCCTCAATCGTGTTCTTAGCATTTTAGTATCAACTTGGGACTCTCATCTTTTGGCGATGTTTGTTCATCAAGACAAAGATGTTTCTTCATCATGATCACGTTAGTGGTGTGACTTCGTCGCCTTTTCTGTATGTCATCCGTTTGAATTGTGAATGATTTTACTCGCTTTGGCTTTAGTTTCAATAGGTCAAATTCTAGCCTGTTCAACTTTGGAGCTTGTTGTTTAGGGCGAGCCTATAGGCTTGTTTATTAGACTGAGCATTGTTTGTTTATTGTTATATTTTGTATTTACCTCTATTTTGTAACAAGCTTTTCTATAAGAAAATTGTTAAATTCTAAATTTTAAGCTATCAAAAGTTTATAATGAATTTTCAAATCAAGTTTCTTTACTCAAATTCAAACTACAAGCAGACCATAAGAAAATCACACAAATTTGCCTAAGGAAAATACATATTTCCTTCAAATTTGATTTTGATTTTACTTTTAAATCACTTTTCCAGTGTTAACAAAATGAAGGTGATTATCCGGATAAAAATAAAATTAGAGTAGATTCTTTTTCAGATATTTGAATTAAGTTTGAGTTTTAAAATCATTGCTATTGAAAGGATTTTATTTGAATATCACACAAATCTAAATATTATTAACTTTGATGCCTAAAATAAATGAAAAGAAAAAAAAAAGTTAATTAACTGGAACTATTAAATTTTATAAATGTAGCCAATTCCTTTTTCTAGAAAAAATTATAAATCGTTTAATTTAATCTTTTCTTTTCTCCATTTATTAAGGTTTCTTTTCTTTATTAATTAAAGTAAAATGTTATTTTTTTTATAAGTAGAACATTGTTGTCTCTTATTGTTTAATAAATCTATACTACTATATATATATATATATAAAAGAAGGCTATATTTCAATTTCAGTTTCTTTAATTTTTTTTTAAATTATAAAAACGGTTAAATTCCGATTTGATTTTACGATGGACAGTTGTCTATTTTTTTTACATGAGAACATAAAGGGTAAATTTCAATTCCAATCCCTCTAATTTTTAAGATTATGAGAATGGTTAAATTTTAATTTGATCCCTGTTAATTTTGAAAGTGAGTAATTAAAGATAATTATTCTCGACTTTAATGCTTTTTATCAATTGTATGTAATTTTGATTGTTATAGTAACAAATTTGGATCTCAAAGTTTAGACTTTTTGTTAATGTGCTCTCAATTTAACATCAATTTAACAAATTTAGCCTACAATATTTGTGTAAATGGGTAAATATTGAAGCTAAATTTGTTAAATTTTTTAGGATCAAGATTAACTTGACAAAATATGTAAACATTAATGACTAAATTTATTGTTATACCAATCAAAATCATGTAAAATTAACGAAAGACATTAACACCATAATTAATGGTCTTTAGTCGTTCACTTTAAAAATTGACAGGAATTTAAATGTTTTAATTTTTTTGAAAAAGACCAATTTATTTAATTTTGAAATTAAAAGGGACTGAAAAGGTTGTTTTACCAAACAAATTCACAAGCAATACTCTCTTCTCAAGAAAGGTTCTTATAACTAATTGATGTCAATATATATATACTTTGAGGCTGTTATAGATAGATTGATTTAAATTGGGTTTGGTTTAAAACTAATTATAAATCTTTATCTTGTTTTATAATAATTGAAAAATTAGTTCTTTATTTTAATTACTCAGAATTTGATCATCGTATTAGTTTTTAAAAATCTAGTCTTTATGCTTATGAAAATTTAAAAATTAAACCAATTATTTGTAAACATATAATTGAAATTATTGATTTTGGTTAATTTACATAAATTATTGTTTAATTATTAAAAAAAAATTTAACATTAAGCTTTCATAAGGCAAGAAAATCAAATTCAGAGAAATTAGAAATAACTAACTTTTTATTCTTTATAGTAAATGAAATCTATTCAATTTAATCTAATTCAAAATGAAATAAAAATAGAATTTAATTATAAAAATATATAAATATTAACATTAAAAATATAAATTTAATAAGATAAGTTATTGTAAAAAGACAAACACTTAAAAAACAAGCCAAACTAATAATTCAACAAATTACTATAAACGCATGGCATTATCAATCACCATCCCAACACCCCAATAATTCAATTTACAAATCGACATAAAATTAATTAATTAATTAATTAATACATTCTGCAATAATTATAAATGTTGAATATCATTATCACCTTTTATTTCTTTTATCTTCAAATTTGCATGGCCGCCCTAATTTAAGGACAACTTTCCGAAAGCTTTAAAAAACAAAACTAAAACTGCCTCAGCCGAGTTTATTGAATTATGTGCTATCAAATTGTGATTTATTGTCGTATTAACACATCAATTTTTAGAGTTTTAATATATGATGCTACATCATTTTGAACCCAAGTCAAAAGTGTTCCCCACTTCACTACATTTTTAGAATGCATTCTTTGGTCTGTTCTTTTGGGAACTTTTATATTCCACCCAGAATATGTATAATTAAATTTATGTACTTATTTACGAATAAAGCTTCAGATTACTTTCAATAGAAAATATCACAAGCTTCACCTAATTAAAAATGGAGATTAACTAATTAAATAAGTCTCATTTCACTAACTTTAACTGATCCAATTCATAGAACATATGGAGAAACTCATTTGCATGAAACCTTGGTGGCCTAGTGAAATACTCCAGTAAAATTAGAGTTATCATGGTGAATATTTTGTAATCTTAAGGGATAAGATTGTATAGAGTTAAATCCCTTAAAGACTCTCATTTTGTAGATAGGTATGAGTCTCAACCATTGGTTTAATTCAATATGTACTGTTGGATCTGGAAGAGCTCAACTATAAATAAACGTCTTCCCCCTCATTAGTATCCACTCCATTAAGAGTTATTGAATATATTTGAGAGCATTTAATCAAACACTTTGTGTGCATTGCTTTCTTTTGGTGTAACGCCTCAAAATTTGTTCAATGGTTTGATAAATTTTGTCAATAATTGAGCCTTTTTATTTGTGGTTTTAAGTGTTCTATTTATGTGTTTGAGATCAGGGGTTTGAGTCTTCCCTCTTGAAATTTTACAGTTTATTTTGGCATAACCCCTGTCATTGAACTGACGACTTAAGTTTATTTATGAATTTATCTGTGTCAAGAATTAGCCTGCTGGTTCAATGGTTGGTTCTGTGTTTGAACCTCTGTGCCTGCGTTAAGGAAAAATTTTATGCTATCTGGTAAAAGCCTATTAGTTTTGTTTTTGTTTTTTAAAAAAACCTTTCTTGAACGCTTTTTTTTTCGTTCTTTGTTTTTCCTTTTCTTTTTCTTCTTTCCCTTCTTTCATTCTTTTCTTTTTACGTGCTTTTGTAAACTGTTACTGGCTTTAATTGGGAATTTTGCATTATTCGTTGTGTCGTTTGAAAGATCGTTGTGTAAGTTCTGTTGTTATTGTCTTTTGTTTACGTGAAATTTTGTTATCGTTATTCGAAGTTAGAAGTGACTGTTGTTTGTCTGAATTTTCGTTAATTGTGTGATTGGGGTTTTGTTAGGTGAAGGTCTTGCGAAAGACGTTCCTCTAGCAGTCTAAGTTTGGGTAATTGATGTTGATTCATCAGTAAGTGTTAGTTTGCTATGAGGGTTTGGGTCGAAGTTTCGACATTTGGGTTGATTGTTGTTTTTATGCTAATTGTTCGTTTAAATCGTTGATTGAACCTCTGGTTATCGTTTTAAGGCTTTGGAATCACTCCTATTGCTTCAGCTCTAGACGCCACACGACTGTGTAACTCACTATTTTCAAATTGGAGGCACACGGGTGTATATCCAAGCTTAATAACTCATTGTTTTAGATATAAGGTCACACAGGCCAGGGACACGAGCATGTGTCCAGACTGTGTAATTCACTATTTTGAACCACACGGCCGTGTGCTAGGCCATGTGGACTACATGGGCCAACCTTCCAGGCCGTGTGAATCCACACGGGCGTATGGGTCAAAATTTTAAATTTTTCGTTAAGGCCGTAAACGTCGTTCCAGTCAAATGTAAGCCTATTGTAGGGTTTGTATGATCCAATTTGTGGTGTAGAACCTATTGAATGATAATTTGTTTCTGTGCAAACTGTTATTTTACATATATAATTGAATTGTAAACTAGTGAATATTTGCGTTCTATCTCAACTGAGTATAATCTGGATCTGTAACACCTTATGTTCATATCTGTATTTGTTAATCTGCATCTGCATTGGGGTTGGGATTGAATAAAAAGGAAGTTGTGGACAGCTTAATAATTTGCCAAGACAGGTGGCTAAGCCATGTATATGTATCCGATTCTGGTGACTTTTGCGTTTTGTACTGGCAGCTAATCTACGACATTTTGAACGTGACATACAGTCACTATGTGGTGTGTAGGGATGGATGGGTTACCCTTTTTAGTGTGTAGGGTTGAACGGAGATGGTGTGTAGTGGATTGGGATAGGAAATCTACATTCTATATCTGCCATAATTTGTATCTGTAATTGATATATTATGTTCTGTTTCCATATTTGATTTTGACAACTGTTTGAACTTTGAGAAATTGAATATTTATTCTGTAGTTTCGCTTAATAACAAATATAAGTTATACACTGTGTCTATCAACTCATTTAGTCTGTTTGACTGAATTTTAAGGTAACTCATCGACTTAGGCGGGTCGGTGTGGCGAGAGATCGGTCATCCTTTAATTAGTTAAAAGTGAGGTTTCCTGAAATGATTTAATGTAGCTTCCCCGGCTTGGTCCTAACATCTAAGCCGTGTATGAGGTGTTACGTTTGGCTTTTTCGATTCTTTCGTTGCTTCTTCGCTTTGACATTGTTTTCGCTTTATTTTGGTGCTTTAGAGAATTTCCTTTGTGAATTTTCACTTTCGATAGTTAAATTGACTTCGCCAGATTTGTAATTAAGTTTCTACCTAAGGTTGTGTGGTTTACGAGAAAAAATAAGAAGGAACATTACAATAAGTCACCAGACTTTGACGACTCCGACAACAAGGTGGAAACGGATGATAAAAAGGACGAAAGAAACCGCAAGGCAAGAGGCCACTGTCAAGTATCAACAAGTTAGAAAATTACAAGAAAATGAGGCAAAAAGGACCAATGGATTCCTTCATTTATCAAATGCCAAAGAAAGTAGTTCAGTTGAAAAAGTAAGAAAAATTAAAGCAAAACGAATATTAAAAATGCATGTGACAAAAAGCAAAGAGAAGAGACATGTCAATACATTACTTTTTTCTACCAAGCTTCTATTTAATATCGCAAACATAGATGCTTTCAAGACTGCAAGCAAAGCTATTGCACAATATGGCCCTAACTTAAAACCTCCGAGCTACCATGAAAAGTCACATATCTTAAAAAAGATCAGATTGATTATACAAATGCCATGTTCAAAAGTCATAAAGAGACTTGGGTTAAGCATAGGTGTTATGTCAGATGAATGGACTGATATTAAAGGCAGGAGTTTAATAATTTTTTTGGTTAATTGTCATGTTGGAACCATGTTTATTAAGTCCATTGATGCTTCATCCTATATAAAAACCGGAGAAAAAATGTTTGAAATATTCTTGGATTTCTTTTATGGAGCATGTGGGTGAAGCCAACGTTGTTAAAGTAATCGCAAACAATACAAGTAAATTTGTTATGGTTGGTAATATTTTCTTTAATTATTTTCAAATATTATTTTTATAATATTATTATCATAAATTGTATAATCTAATTTCATGTGTTATTGTTTTTTCAAATAAACACCACATCTTTATTGGATATTATGTGTTGCACATTGCATCAATCTTATATTAGAAGATATTGACAAGATCTATCATGTCAATAAGATTTTAAAGAAAACAATTGATATTACTAGTTTTATCTATAATCACATAACCATGTTAAACATGATGAGTTTATAAATTAAAGAGAATTGGTTCGACTCGGTAAAACTCGTTCTTGCACATCTTATTTTACATTATAATGTATTCACAATCAAAATGCATACTTTTTAAGATTTTGTGTCAAGTAAATAGATGAAAAATCCAAAGGTTAAACGTGTTTCAAAAATTATTCTGATATGTGGTTTCACTCTCAGACTATGGGACCCTTAATTTTGATTCTATTACTTGTTGATAATGGAAAAAACTACACAACAAATATGGAGAGAGAAATAGAGAAAATACGGAAACCTTTGGTAATAAGAAAGAGAAACACAAAGAAGTCTTCAAAATCATTTATATAAAATGGAACTGTCAATTACGTCATCCATTGCATGCAATTGGACACTTTTTGAATTTAGAGCTCTTTTATGATGATCTAAGAATTGAGTTTGATAAAGAAATAACTTTTGAGATCATATCAACAGGGCAGTTAAACTTGTTCTCCTTTACTATTTGATTTTTATAGGAATTAAAATATATATTTAACAAGGAATTAAGTGGAACAACAAAGATTAAATTATCTTATGTTTAGGAGTTGGTAGGGCTCGGTCCTTTAAAATAGAAAATTATTTACTTATACCTTTTAAAAATTTTAAAAATTTAAATTAATAAAGATAAAATTACACTTTACCCCCTAAAAATCATAAAAGTTTAATTTAATCTTTTAAAAATTATAAATATATAAACTATTAAAAATTAAAATTTAATTTTAGCCAGTAAAAGAATTTCTAAATTTGACCCTGCATATGTGAAGTACAATAAGAAGCTAATGGAACATTACGATAGTTTCCATGTCATTGAATTTTTTTTTTAAAGATATTGATGAAAGTAACCAGTGATTGATTGGAAAAAATAGGTGGACACTTGGAAGATGATTTAGTGTTGAATAATGATTAATTGACATGGGGTTTGGTTGCAGGTGTTGTAGGTGCTGGAGAGGCAAGTCATTGCACTAGAATGCAAGCGAGTTCTCAATCTACTTTTGAAGAAGAAAATGACATTGGACAAGAATAAGATATACATGTTGACTAATTAGCATGAAATTAGTGTATAGCAATTTTTTAGGGATGTAAGCAGATTCTTTCGGGTGTAATTAGCCTGGATTTAGGGATTTTGTTTCCTTCTTCCTTATTATTATTATTATTATTATATATATCAATCAAAGTATCAACAATAAGTAAAAACTCTCCACATTTTCATTGCCATTTCTATATTTTTAGCATGGTATTAAAGTTAGGTTCGAAATTTAGACATTTTTTCATTGAAAATTTCTAAACCCAAAAACACCTTAGGTTTTGAAATTTGGTATTAACAATTTAGGCATATTTTCTTGTCTCATCGCTCCTAATATTAAAGTCTCAACCAGTGGTGGTACCACTAAGAGATTCAGGGGGCCATAATTTTTCAATTTTCTCCTTTATATAAATGGTACTCCCAAATATAAGAGTATGTCCCTCCAATATTTTTAGGTATTAAAAATAATATTAAAAAAATTATTCTTGATAAAAATAAAGGGAAATTCTTGTTGAAGAAGTTAAATTTGGGGAGTTTTATATAGATAATCTTGTTGTTTATATTGAGAGAGATAATTAAAATTTTTGATTTAAACTCTATATTTGGGCATATTATTTCCTTGAAAAAATGTCGTGCACAATTTTAAATAATGATATGCTATTTCTTCTTTATTGTTCTTTTTAAATATATACTCATGCTATATTTTTTTAACTTGTATATATTTAAAAATATAATGTGCAACAAAATTTTTATCTATTTTTTTTAAAAATTTGTAGTATAATTAACACACATAATATATGTTATAGGGAAAGAAAATTTACGTAACAGTCTAATTTTAGTTTGGCCCTCCCAAGGTTAACATCTTGGCTCAGCCACTAGTCTCAACCTCGTCATTGGCCAACCCTGAAAGGTTGGCAACCTTCCAGCCTATACTTGTGTCCCAAGTGTCGCTAACAACTTGTCGTTTTTTCAAACTTTGTTTATATCGAACTTTTTTAATTAATAATAGTAAATTATGTTATATTATTTTTAAATGTGTAATCATCATAATTTTTATTAAATTGTAATTATTTTTAAATATATAATTATCACACCTTTTATTTTATGTCAATTTTTTTAACAAATAATTTTAAATGTTAGTTTAGAAATAAGATGGAAAATATAAGGTATTGTTGTTGGTTCAAATATTTTCTAAACTCATATTTTATAATTAAATTTAAATGTCAACTTAGTAATATGATGAAAAATAAAGAGTATTCTCGTCGATTCAAATACTTTTTTAAACTCATGATTTTATAATATATATATATTATAGATTATGCATACTTTATTACATTTATCAGTTGTATATATTAATAAAGTTGTTAATTAAATTAGCATTACAGATTAACTCGATACTAGCTAACTCAATCCGAACTAAAGATTGATGACAATAATAAGATAAATAATTGTAGTATATTTAATATTCTTAATCTAATTTATTTGCATGTTTAAATTTCGTTTTACTCATAATTTAATCTATTTTTTTCATTTTAATACTATACATATTTAATGTATTATTATTAATTAATTTCAAACCATATATTTCGTATTTTATTTTCAAATACATTTTTATATTTTAGATACATAAGTTTTATACATACATGCAGGTGATAGAATTTTTAATAATAATAATTGAAATTTGGAAGTTCTGATATTGATTTTTGGATAAGTGAGTTGTGCATAATAATACAAACATGATTTGATTATATAATACAAATTATTAAATATAAATTTTATAATAACTATACTATATTCGGTGGACAATAATGGAATATATTGCATCATATCCATTGGCTTGACATGCCTTCTCCAACTTCCAACAATAAATAACTACAATAAATGGATAAAGCTCCATTCCCCTACATTTATTATTTTATTTTATACAAATTACATATTTTTTAACAAATAAAGTATTTATGTTTATTTTTTATTATCTATATTATTAATAAAAGAGTTGGTTGAGTTGTTATTACAAATTAATTTAACCCCAACTCAATTAAAGAAATTTAAAAAAATTCAATTTCAAACTAAAATATTAGATGCAATTAAAATTATTGTTGTAATATATTCTTTTTATAAAAATTAAAATTCATTAGGAATACTTATTTTATTTTTTTTAAAAAAAATCTAAGGCAAAAATTTTTTTATTAAAAAAGCTTAATACATCATTTGGTACGTAAATTTGACAAAATTTTCTAATGTGATATTTGTATTATTTTTTTGCTTTATGTGTAGCTATGTTTGACAAAAGTTATACATTTTGGTACCTAAAGTTAATGGTGTTAACTTTTTAATTTTTTTTTTGGAGTTTTATGGTTAAATTCATAATTATCTAATCATATTAACAATTAACTTTCATTATCAACCTTAAAAGCGGGAAAAATCCGAATCGTCAAGTTGTATTTAACAAATTAAACACAAAATTAAATAAATTCACAATTAACACTAAATTAAAACGAAAATGACTACATTATAAATGGTTAAAATTAAAAAGATTAGATATAAATTTGTGAAAATTCATAAATTAGCATATCTTAATTCTTGAATTACTAAATTGACTAAAAACAAGAAAACCAACAAACCACAATAACTAGTTACGAGTTGAAAAATAAGAATAAAATTGGAGTATAATCATGACTCAAGTTTGTGCAATACTGAAAACAATATTTCATATAAACTACCTAACTTGCCTTTGGTTCAGCAGTTATTGCCAGTGAGGTGCAGGTGCAGAATACATTTCAACCACACTGGAAGGTTGAAGATTAGCTGGAGATTTCAGCTCCAATGAAAAAAAAGCAACTCCAATCAACATAGTTTTTTACAATTTTAACCTTTCATTTAATATATGTTTGTATTGCTGATTTTTTTAAATAAGTAGTTATATATATATATTACCATTATAAAATTAATATTAATGAATTAAAAATAAACATTTTAATAAACATATTTTATTAAATGAATTTATAAATTTACCTATTTTTAATAATTTTATAAAAGTAAAATAATTTAAAAAAATTCTATTATATATCATTTCTAATTTAATGTCCTTATTAGTCATTTTATATTTTCACATCACTGCTACAGTTGCGTTTAAATCCAAACATACACTCCACCATTGTTTCTAATCTTACTGCTACAATATCCAATCTCATCGTTACAGTAACTAATCTCACCGCCACCGTTGTTTTTAACTTCACCGGAAGTAAACACACTGCTCATCTAAACTAAGCCTTAATAAACAAGATTTCTCTAAGTGGATTTTACCTTTTCCTTAACTTTCTTAGCTTTCAATCATTATTTGTACAAGTTTTGAAAAGTTCTTTTTGTAATTTTTTCATGAATGTGTGGTGGAAAATTTTTAATCCTTTCATAGTTTTTTAATGCATCTGTTTGGAGTTTTTTTTTTAAATTACATGTGAGGTGGGATGGGTTGTTTTTTATTTATATATATTTTTGAGATGGTTGTTTTTTATTTATTTATATATTTAATGTGTTATATGAAATTACGATTTTATCATTATATGTGAAATTATAAAAATGATAAAAATATAAAAATACGATATAAAAAAACCTAAATTCTTTTATATTTTCTTCTTTAATATCACATTGAGGTAGAGTGAGAAAGGCAAGGATAAATATATCCAATATTCATGAAAATGATGGTATTTTACAAGATTTCATATACATAGCTGAGCAAATGAGTAGTGAGGCAAAACATGCCAACAGTGAGCAGGTTTGCCCTTACCCGTTCCATTATCATCCCTACTACTATTTTTGGCTTAATTCAAATTAAGATGCATGTATACGTGGAGGTGAATCTAAGGGCCAAACAAATGAAAAAAAATATTTTAGTCATCTCACAAATAATAAAAATAAAAATTTAATAAATGGTATAATTATACTTTGACTCCAAAAAATAATTTATATTTGATCTCTATAAAAATGATGAAATCATAAATAAATACATGATAAAATTATACTTTAACCTCTCAAAAAATTATAATTAAATTCCATCATCTGAAAAAATTTCTAACTTTACTCTGGTGTATATATAATATGATATCATATGCGTAAGTTTTACCTTGTATAAATCATATGTGAGTTTTTTTTAGATTTTATTTCAGTTTAAGTCAAACCATGTGTGAGCCCTATCTAATTTTATTTTAATATTTTTAATTGAAGTGAACATATATTTTCAATTAGTCTAAAACTTAGATATTTTAAATTATTACAAATTGAGAGAGAAAACAATAATAATAAGATTTGAATTTAAAATTTCGAAATTTGGACAAAGTTTTTAAATTATCAGTGGATTGAATTATTTAGATTTTGAATTATTTTAGATTTGAATTGAAAGGTGGTAACCAAAAGTGTAGTTTAATGATAATTGATGTTTAATAGCTCAACTGATTAGAAAAAAAAAACAATTGAGGATTTGTTTTTTATTTAAACCATATATGGTATTATTTTATAATTTCATTTAAATAAAAGAAATAGAAGAAAATTCTTATAACTAGCAAGCTAGATTTCTA
Source organism: Gossypium hirsutum (assembly GCF_007990345.1). Lineage (NCBI taxonomy): Eukaryota > Viridiplantae > Streptophyta > Magnoliopsida > Malvales > Malvaceae > Gossypium > Gossypium hirsutum. Next base: position 37,633,691 of record NC_053428.1, read on the forward strand.
AACTTGATTAAGTTAACAAAAGCTTTACTTAATTTTTTATAAATATATTTTTATGAAAAATCCTATTCATTTTGAACTATCTTTTCAAAATCTTCTCATCTTCCTTGATAAATATATATAGTTGCTTAAGCATACAAACGTGGTTTGAAACCCAAACTCTGACATTCCCTTTTACATTTCTACCCTCTAAAAAATATCTTGGCTCTACCCCTACTCACTATTAGCCATGCAAAATTCATGTACGTTGATTGAATTCATGTGCGTCCAATGAAGAAGAACACACAGTTGATTTTCTCCACCATGCAAAACCCAGGCCTCCAACTTCCACTCAAACTGAAAGATTAATAAAAGTTTTACTCAAAGGAGGCCGCAATATTTGAATCTTTGAATCATATCTAAATCTTGAATCTTTTTCAACAAAGGTTTCTCTTTTATCTGTTAATCACAACAAACACCATACTGCTATTCATAGCTGGTTTAGTATTTTGGTAGGAAAAAAAAAAAAAAAGTATGGCAGTTTATCAGATGACGATTTACATTGTAACACTGACTTTGACCTATAAATTGTGCCTACGGCTGACTGCTGGTAGGCTGCTTTGCTTATAGGGTAAAATAAGGAGCAAATATACGAATCCATGCAGTAAAGAATCTCTATCCTCAAACAAAGGCAAAACATTACCTTTTACCTTCCATTGAAGAAAAAAGGTTTTCTTTTCTGCATTATCTTCTTTTTTTTTTGGATGAGCCCCCTGTTTTCCTTTCTAATTTCTTCATAAATTAACCCTTTCTAGCCTTTCTTTTTATTATTTTGTTTAATTATTTCATGTTTTAAGAATAATTAGACTACAAGCCAAGAATTTATGTAAACTGATTAGAGTCTGCAAAAGATGGGAAAAAAACAGGGGAAAACAGAGAGTGTACTGAAGAGGTTTTTAATGTAAACGTAGTTTCCTTCTTTTTTTTCTTCTACTTTCTGATTACATAAAGCATTTCAAAAGAAAGAAAATTAAATAAAGGGTGTTTTTTTTTAATTGGGATTTAAAGATTCTTTGTCTATCATCATGAATTTTAGATTACTTAGTATTTAAATCACTTCTGGTCGTCCAAAGTTTTACATTTTCCTATCTTCTTTTTTTTTTCTGGTGAATAACAAGCAAATCAAAGACACATAATTTGTTGAAATAAGGAACCTTTTTCATTACAAAACAAAACAAGGAAAAAGAAAAGCTTCCATTGTTGTTGTTCTTCAAGGATGCTTCCTTTCACCTGCATTCTCGTAATATGTATTTTAGGTCCATTCTCTTCATTTGGTAGAGCTGCCTTCAGTCTCAGCCTCCCTCACCAACATCCTCACCCTGAATCTGTTGTTCATGATGTTCAAAGGTATGCCCTTTGATTCAACCATTTTCTTGCATGATTCTGTGCGGAAAAGAAGAAGAAAATACCATATTTTCTGACAAAGATTTTGACTAAAAAAACATGTAGTCCCATTGTCTTTACTTCTCATAATGGCAAACAAAATATCATCATTTTCTTTCCAAATTTAGCTTCTTCTTTTTTCAAAGAATTTTCTCCCCTGTTTCCCTTAAATTTTACATTTCATTTTACTCGAAACCCTTTGTTTTAATCTTTTGTAGGAGATTAAATGTGTCTATATCAAGAAGACAAGCTTTATCGGTAAGCCAAAAAGATCAATGCCTAACCGGAAACCCCATCGATGATTGCTGGCGGTGCGATCCCAACTGGTACAACAACCGCCAACGCTTAGCTGACTGTTCTATAGGTTTCGGGCAAGGAACCCTCGGCGGAAAAGGCGGCAGAATCTACACTGTCGTGGATTCCTCCGACAACGACGTTGCTAATCCCAAACCAGGCACTCTCCGCCACGCCGTCATACAAGACGAACCCCTCTGGATCATCTTCTCAACCAACATGGTCATCAAGCTGAAGCACGAGCTGATTTTCAACTCTTTCAAAACCGTCGACGGCCGTGGTGTCACCGTTCATGTCACCGGGAATGGGTGTATAACATTGCAGTATGTCTCCCATGTTATTATACATAACATCCACGTTCACCATTGTAAACCATCGGGGAACGCCGACATTGCTTCGTCGCCGACGCATGTTGGATGGAGAGGAAGATCGGATGGTGATGGGATCTCCATTTTCAGTTCCCAGAAAATCTGGATCGATCATTGCGCCCTTAGTTACTGCACTGACGGTCTTATTGATGCTATAATGGGCTCCACTGGAATTACCATTAGTAACAACTATTTTTCTCACCATAATGAAGTAATGCTTTTAGGCCATGATGATAGGTATTAAAAGGTCTAATTCTCCTTTCAGTCCCTATACTCTTTTGAACTTTCAAAATTTAGTCCCCCTATTTTTTTGTTGTGTTGGTAGGCATTTGGCTGATTCAGGGATGCAGGTGACGATAGCTTTTAATCACTTTGGAGAAGCATTGGTGCAAAGAATGCCGAGATGCCGGTTAGGGTATATACATGTTGTCAATAATGATTTCACGGCTTGGGAAATGTATGCCATCGGCGGTAGTGCTAACCCTACCATCAACAGTCAAGGGAATCGTTATACTGCACCAGTGGACCCTAATGCTAAAGAGGTAAAACCCTCTTGTTAATATTTAAATTATGACCGCAGATTTTGATTTACATGATCATCGAGTTAAAATAAATAAATAAATAAATTCAAGCATGGTTTTTGTTTTTTTCTTTCTTGTCGACGAATTAGGGAAAAGGGAGGCTAATTAAATGATTGATTAATTATTCTTGGTGGATGGCTAGTATACTTTTTTGACTTGTGCTGGGCAGAAATGGATGTATTTCTGCAAGTGGGGGAGCACTCATGTTCCCCACTCTCTGTGGCGGCGCGTGGGGTGTTTAGATTTGTGAACCCTAATTTATAGCAGTAATTTGTTCGACTTTCATTTTACATTCTTTTGGCAAAGTCGTGAACAGGTGACAAAGAGAGTGGACACGGATGAGAGGGAATGGGCATCTTGGAACTGGAGAACAGAAGGGGATTTAATGGTAAATGGAGCCTATTTTGTGCCTTCCGGTGCCGATGTAAGTCCTCAGTACGCTAAAGCTTCCAGCATCCAGCCTAAATCCGCTGCCTTCATTCAGCAGCTCACTTTCACTGCCGGCGTTTTCGGCGAGTCTAGGTAATTTTTCAATTTAATTAGGCTTTTAACTGTATTACCCGTCTCTTTCTTAACTGTCATCCTCATTCTAATGCTTGGTATTAAATAGACAAATTTCTAACTAAGCTGGAACAATGAATATTCAACTATAAAGAATGCGTAAGTATTAATTAACAGAATTCTCATATTAATACAAGATATAGATATCGCTCATTTTCTAAACTGTATTACTTTCTATTGTTAGGGTGAGTTTAGATGGTCGATACTTTAATTCGCGATTAGTGTAAAAATAGCGATAACGATGAGATTATATATTATAATAATAATATAACGGGAAACAAAAAGTAAACTAAACGCACTAGATTACACCAAACTCATCCTTAACCTATAAATAAACTCTTCTTAATCAATCCCTATAAGCAGTCTGCCTAACGAATCTTATACAGATTAAATCTAAAAAAGTTCTTTCAAAACATTTATTAACAAAATCCCATAATTAATTACTTTATTCCCCATCTTTTAGTCTTTTTCTCCCGTTAGATACTGCAAGTAAATAATGAGAATCTGTGTAAAGATTAGCCTTCTAACGATTTCTTTTGCCCTACACCATGTGCCTTTGCATGGGATGATAGGTTTTCCCTTTTCTAGGGTAATTTACATAACACTACTAGTCTATACTAATATCTGAATATTTGTTGAATATAAAAACCCTTAATGTATGGAACAAAAACCACGAAGATGCAAACATGGATAAAAGTATGAAAGAAGAAAAAAAAAGGGTTAGCTTTAAACTAGATATAGGAGAGGTGATCCTTTTTGGCATTCAAGTGGGTGTGGGGGTGAAGCATCTGAGTCAGTTTATATTCTCTTTGATCTGCTTTCCAACTGTATATCAACGTGAGCCCCCTCACCGTCTGATGTTGATCTATAAGACATTGACAATTAGCTTTATTAATGGGGAAAAATACATACACATTCAAGACAGCCTTCCTTCATACATGTTTGTCAATGTGATAGCTCCTTTCCCTTGCTTATATGTCATCCATGTTAGCTATTTTAACAACCTTTTTTGCTTTGGTTCCCTGTCGGCTACATACGTAGATATGATTTTTTAAGAATCTTATCCCACACTTACATTTAACCCCCCAAATTTTTAATTAGATCCCTCCAAATGTTTTGTCATTTCTTAAGGGTTTTAGCCACCATTGTCAAGAGTTATTATTACATGGACTTAACCCTAAGTTTTGACGCGTTAATAGTTCTTATTTATAAAGATTCTTAGAAATTTGAATATTCATGTCCTGTTTATTATGGTGTTTTAATTTTCCATTTGTGTTATGTTCATGTTGTGACTAATAAATTTATACTAGTCTTAACATTTGCAATCCTTTTCTCTTATAGTTTGATGTATGACTGTTTTTTTTTTTCGAATGTGCGTGTTGAATTATATGTACAGCGAAGAGACTGGGAGCTATACCTATCCAGGGTACACCGGCGACACCGTGCCCAGTGGCACCGGCACCACCACTACTGGCAGTTCAGGACCCACCGATGATGGCAACTTCTTTGGAATGATATTTGGGAGCGGCGCAGCACCATCGCCAACCCCACCAGCATTAACATCAATGGCTTCAACATTTTTGTCTCTTTTAATTATTTTAATTTTGTATTCTATTACCAACCAAGGTGCGCTACCACCATTACTATCATTATTATTGTTATAGAAATTAAAAAGAAAGAAAGAAAAAGGAATCAAAATTATAGTTATTAGTTATAATTTTATATAAGAAATGAAAGAAATCAAAGATTTCTGTGATTAGTTTGGTTCCTAGTCCCTGTCTAACACAAAACAAATAACATAGGTTAAAATTGATGTAACCTGTTAAAAATTATGCTTTTTTATACACTACCAATCATTACTGATAAAAATAAGTAAACAAAAACTGATTGAACTCATAATCTGATACAATATTTTTTAGGGTAAATCACTCCTGAGGGAACTAAACTATTGGTAAATTTACGTTTTGGGCTACTTAACTTTAAAAAGTTACAAAATGGTCACTGAGCTATTCTAAAATTTTTATTTAAGTTATTGAACTATTTGAAAGTTTATTTAAGTCATTGAGTTGCAAAGTTTTTTTTTTTTAAGAAAAAAGTTTGGCTAGTTAGCTCCAAATGATGATTCCACAATCGATACGGTCGATCAATACTTGTGGACAAATAGAAGAACATATATACCTTAGATCCAAGCCGATTTGGTAATCAGTATCAAAGATCAAAAAAGAAAGTTGTTTAGACTTTGGTTCGTTGATTTGTGACGTTCATAGTTGTTTCATATAAAAATTGAACTACAGAAAAAGGAGAAACAAGAGCTTTGATTGGTGTAGGCAATGCAAACAAATAAGGCTATATAACAATGATGTTAACAACCAAATGACTTAATTAAAAAGTTTTAAATAGTTTAATGACCGTTTTGTAACTTTTTAAAGTTGAATGACTTAATCGTAAACTTACTAACAGTTTAGTTACCTTAAATATAATTTGCCCTATTTTTTACCAATAGAAAAAAAAAACCAGAATAAAGTTTTAAGAGGATTATGAAAATGATGTGGTTGGTTGAGGTGGAATGTTAAATTCCACATTAAATTCAGTGCATTTGGTCCACTTTTGCACTTTTCCTTCAAATTAGCCTTTTTTTTTCTTTTTCCTATTGATATTTTTTGGATAACAATAATGTGGATTTTAACGTGTGTTGTCTCATTGCTTGAAAATATTAACAACCTACACTTAGTAGATATTTTTACTTTTTTAGAATCTCTTTTTCTTTTCTCTTAGCTTTTTATTGTGCAAAGGATGCACGAGTCAATAACAAGATTCATTGTTTGGTATTTCCAGTCCAATTATAATTATAGATCATGCGAGTTCGGATTATTTGAAGTTATTATCCATTTTACTTTATTTTTCAAGTTTTTTATTTTATTTTTAGAATAATATTTGGTATATTATTAATGTAGATTCTACAATCAAGGTTAAAAAGGTTGACAAGTATCCTATAATAATACAGTAAAATATTTAAAAAAAAGGACGTGAATTTTTTTAAAGCTATTTTGGAATAAATAAAAAAAACATTGTCAGTGTGACCCACACTCCCAAATTGGCCCTACCAGTGTGGCCCACATGGCCTGGCCTACAGCCCACATGCCCAAATCGGTCACACGGCCACACACACACTCGTCACACAGTCGGGCACACGTCTGTGTGGCATTGACAGGCCAATTTTTCACCTTTTGCTGATTGACGTTTTCGTTACACACCTGGCTTGTTTCTGATGTGAGAGCAATCCCGAGACCTTCAAAACCTAGAAACAGTATCCCAAACACCGATTTAGCAACTAATTAATAACTCGACAACATAAATCTGAATAGCGCACAGAAACTTATCACCGACGAAAACAACTATTATCCTGGTTTAAGCCGTTGGAGCGAAATCCACAGGTTCACCGTCTTCTCCTACGCAATACGTTCACAGAAGATTAATTTCTCTAACTTCACACTGTTACGCTAGTTCACGCGGAAAGAAAAAGAAAACCAAACCAAACGAACATGCACTTACCCAAACAAATGAAGAACAACCAAATTATTGAACCTCCAATGATTAGAACAACCGATATGTTGATCAGAGTAGAGAGAAAAGAAAAAGAAAAAAGAAAAACACAGAGGGAAGTAGGGGAGGAGAAGAAACTAACGTCAGAAAAAAATTTGAGAAGAGAGAGAGAAAAATAAAAAATAAAAAATAAAATGGAAGAATATCCTAACTCCCCACTAACAACTGAATCCTACTAAACCGACCCACCAACTCTCAACCAACACAGACTTCCAATCCCACTGAACTTCTACTACAGAACCAACACACACTCATAGAAGCAAAAATAACATCCTTCACTGACACAAGGGTTTGAACCCAAGACCCTAAGGCAAGCTAACACATTACGACTTGAACCAGCAAACTCATTCTAATATGAGTTCACTGAAAATTTAACATAACTCACCCAATAGAGATAAGGCTAGGATAAAAAATAACATAATTTTCTAAAAATGAGACTTAAACCCAAGATCTCAAACACATAATTAGAACACTTTACCACTAAAGAAAATACATATTTATGTCAAAATTCACAAAAACAAAGTTAAATAATTCAAGGCGTTACAATGGAACCATACAATTCAGGAGAAAAAATAACAAATACTCGTCGTTGTCGAAACCATTTTTTTGAAAAACGGGGATCGACCTTGGTTTTGAAAATGATAAATGAAAATTGGGAGTCGCCACCAATCTTTTTTTGTTTAGGTGTGATCGGATTACCTAAATATTTAGTCATTTTAATAAAACATTTTGGTTTACTAAAACAACGATTTTGGTCTACGAAATTTGAGAAAACGGGTTCGGGAGTCGGTTACGTACGAGGAAGGATTAGCACCCTCGTAACGCCCAAAATTGGTACCTAATTGATTAATTAGTGTTTTAATGTCGAAATTAAAAACTCGAAAAGAATTTAGAATACGATCCTCCTTTATGTTGATTTCTATGAAGAATTTGCTTGAGTAAATCGAAATGGATTCTAAAGACTTTCTTGTCCCGAAGTAATAAAATGCCACATCCAGTACGTTAGGACACAACATTTCAGACCCTCGAGAATAAGTTGGTCTTTTGATTTTCAAAACTCATGTGTTTAAATTTTAAAAGGTTATTTGGTCATTTGGGTCAAACGAAGAAATCGAAACCCAGCACGTAGGGCACAATCTCTAGAATCTCCAAACACGGAATATTGCCTTGTTTTTAAATTTTTGAGTAATAGCGATTGTAAAACCGAAACGATGTGCATTTATTTATTTGGAGTAAAATAAAGTGATCTATATTGGATAAAAATGTTGGAGCTTAATTCACAATGCGATGATATAAAAATATAGTAATAAGCATGGAGCAAATATGCATGAATAAAATAGTATACAAATGAGTGACAATAGTATGAAAATAAGTGAACGGATTATAGTACACACAATGAAAATAATCACTCAACATACAGTATTTAAATATTAATAATTAAAGAGAAATGAAATGAATAATACGAACAATTAAAAATAAGCAATAAGACGATTCTAGACGCATAACATGTAGGAAAAACAAGCTTGAAATAGACACTATGGAAAATAACTTAAAGTAAATCATATTAAACAATTTAAAATCATTAATATACAATGTCGAAACCATTTTTTTGAAAAAACGCAAGAATCGACTTAAGTTTTGAAAACGAAAAAAAATAGGAGTCGCCACCAATCTTTTCTGTTAAGGTGTGATCGGGTCACCTCGTACAAGTGGTTGTTTTTAATAAATAGTTTGATTTATTTAAACAACGATTTTGGTCCACGAAATTCAGAAAGACGGGCTCGGGGGTCGGTTACGCACGAGGAAGGATTAGCACCCTCGTAACACCCAAAAATTGGTACCTAGTTGATTAATTAGTGTCTTAGTGTCGAAAATTAAAAAAACTTGAAAGACTTTGAAATACGATCCTTCTTTTTTGTAAAAAAACATTCGAACGTTAAAGACCTTCTCGTCTCGAAGCAACAAAATGTCATATCCAGTGAGTTAGGACACAACATCTCGAACTTTTGAGAATGAGCTTGCCTTTTACTTAAAAATCCGTGTATTTTAACTACTTTTCAAAAGGATATTCGGTTAGTTAGGGTGAACGAGGAAAATTGAAACTCAGTAAGTTAGGGCACGTTTCCTCGAATTTCCAAACACTGAATATTGCCTTTACTTGTGAAAAATCTTATTTTGAGGTAACAAAATGTCATACCCGGTAAGTTAGGGCACAACACCTCGTATCTCCGAGAATAAGCATTTTTCAAAACTCGTATTGCAATTTAAAAGAGTATTCCGTTTTTAGGTTAAATGAGAAAAATCGAAACCCAGTAAGTTAGGGCACGATTTTCTTGAAATTCCAAATACGAAGTATCGATTTTTTATGAAAAAGTTATTTTTGTCGAGAGAAGGTTAATACAACATAAGTTTGTAATAATAAGATAAAGAATGCATAAACGAATACAAATCTCGGTATTAACGAACATAACAGAATGAACGTAAACGCAAACGTGAATGATAACGATGAAAGCAAAATAAAATAAATAAATAAACGAATAAGCTAAAAGAAGAGAGAAATGATAAATAAGCTAATAGTATTTGAAAAAAATACAAAAAAAAACGAAATAAAAAAAAACTAGTTGTAAAAAAAAAACTAGTTGTAAATAAATATTACGTAAAATAAAAAAAAATTGATCGTAATAGTAATGATAATAATAATAGTATGAATAGTAAAATGATAATATTAATACCTAAATATAAATATAGATGTAATACCTAAAATATAAAAATAAAGAAAGTATAAATAAATAAGAAATATAAATAGATGAGTAATAAGAAAATAAATATAGATGAAAACATAATAATAGTCATAATACAATGGTAATAGTAATTACAAAAATGATAATAATAATAAAATAAGTTAATAATAATAATAATAACCGTAGTAGTAATAATAAAAATATAATAGTAAAAATAATACTAAATATAACAATAGTAATATTAATAATAAAAATAATAGCAATAAAAATAAAAATAAAAATAATAACAATGACAATAAAGAATAATAGTAATAATGATAATAATAATAATAATAATAATAATAATGATGATGATGATGAAAATATGAGTAACCATAATCACAACTATATTATAAATAATAAATAATAATAATGATAGTCTTAATAATGATAACGACAATAAAAAAATGTAGGAATGATAATGCTAATATATAAAATAATAATAATTGTAAAAAGATAATAAGAATAGTAGCAATAATAAGGGTAATAACGATAATAAATAATAATACTAAATAGTAAAAATAATAATAGAAATAATAAAAAGATTAATAATAATAATAATAATAATGATAATAGTAATAGAAAATAAAAAGATAATAATAATATAGTAATAGTAATAGCCATAAAAATAAAAATAATAGTAATAATACGGTAATAATAATAAATAGTAATAATAATAACAACAACAACAACAACAACAATAATAATAATAATAATAGCAATAATTTGGATAATAAAATAGCAAAAATGACTAAAAGGGATTAAATCGAACTTGAAACAAAATTTTTGGGGCAAATCCGGAGTAAATACGAGAGAAAAGGACTAAATTGCATGAAAAAATAACTAAGGACTAAAATGGGCAATAACCCCTCCCTTCAAAACGCGCAGCATAAGGGAGGACCAAAATGAGAACCAAAATAAATTACAGGGTAAAATTAGAAATAATAAAAATTTAATTTTAAAACAATAAAAAAGCGGAGGGGCTAAAAGTGCAATTAGCCCCTCCAATAAAAACACGCGGATCCTGAAGTTGGAGCGGGTCAGGTCGCGGGTCGGCCATGGGTTAAGGGCCAAAACGACGTCGTTTTGGGCATTTAAGGCCAGTCCCAAAACGACGTCGTTTTGGGGGCCTATATAAGTCAAAATTTCTAAAAAAAACTCATTCTTCATTTTCTTTTTCAAAAAAATTCCAAAATCTCTCTATTCTCTCTCAAGGCCTTCTCCCTCCAGCCAAACTCTGACTCCGTTCGGCGCCGTCGCCCGCCGAAGGCCACCACCGCCGGACACCGTGGAAATTTCAAAAAGGTTTTTTTTTTCTTTTTTTTATATTTTTTATGTGCTCTTAATATATGTATATATGTGAATAAATAGATTCGAAAAATAGAAAAGAAAAAGAAATAAATCGAAAAAATATATAAGATAAAATCACCTTTGGTTTTTTTTAGATTTTGATTCTTGGTGTTTCGATTTCTTCCGATTTGGTGTTGTTCTCTTGATTTGCTATTGTTTGCTTTGACTCACTGATTTCTTTTTTATATTCAATGTCCCTAAAAAAATCTACAATGATTAAAAGGCTTTATATAGCCATTTACAAAGTTTATTTGTTCAACTACTTGTCATTTCTCTTTAATTCTTGCAGGGGCAACTTGAGCGGTGGCACAGCAGATGGTATGGGCGATGGGACAGAGAGCAGTTGGCCCTAGGGCGGCGGCTAGGGTGAAGAGATTAGGGTTTTTTTTTTCTTCGTTTTTCTGATTTTGGGTTGTATTTGGGCTGTTAATTTTTGGGCTTGGGGTATTTTTGGGTTTGGGTAGTTGGGGTTTAGGTTTTTTGGGTCTTTTAGTTGGTCTATTGGGCTTAGTTAAATTTGGGTCTGTACATACAAGATAACAAATAATATAAATAGAATAACTTAAAATCATAATTCAAAAAAATAATTTAAAATTGCGTATAAAGGTTTAGAATAAATAATATCGTAAAAAATAATAATTTAAAATAATTAACATATGGAAGATATGTACAAAAGTTTAATATAAATAACATATAAAATTTTAAAATCAATAGTAGTAGAAATATTTATAATAAATAATAAAAAGAATTTAACACGGTTATCATATAAAACGATATAACTAAATAACATATAAGAAATTTAAAATAAATGATATATGTGTATATACATAATAATTTAAAATACAAGGATGTGTATAAGAATTTCAAAATAAATAATACGTATAATAGTTTAAAAGAAATAATATATGTAAAATATTTAAAATTGATAATAACCTAAAATACATGATATGTTCAAAATAATAATAATAATAATAATGAAAATGAAGCATGATAATAATATGTGAATAATAATAGAATCAGGAATAATAATAACAACAACAATGTAACTAATAATATGAAAAGAATAATGATAGAAAGTAGAATATGCATGATATATAAAAAATGACAAACGTGAAAGTATCAAAGGAAATAAGTGACAATGAAGAATATAATAATGATAATAGTAAAATTTGGAGTAAATAAGATGTTATAAACAATTATATTTTTAAAAGAATATATATAATAATAAATAAGTAACTAGTTAAATAATAGATAAATGGAATAAAAGTATGCATATAAAAACATATATAAAAGAATACCTATAAAAGCAAGCTATAAAAAATAAATAATTAAGTAAATGGAAAATTTAATGTAGATTCGATTTTAAAAATGAAATGAAGCAGGTACATAAAAAATAAAACAACCTTTTTTTCTAAAAAATTAAGACTAAAAAATAAAGTGAAATGAAAAAGAAATTAAACCGACTAAGGATGAAAATAAAATCAAAATAAAATACGGGGTATAAATTGCAAATGATAAAAGAAGCAAGGCCCAAAATGAGGCACGCTAAAAAGACAAGGACTGAATGGGACAATATCCCTTTGGTCCACATGCGCGTGACTATCAGGTGGACCGAAATGGAATAGAAACTAAATTAAAGGGATAAATTAAAAATAAGAAAAAGGTGAATTAAAAAATTTAAAAACGCGGAAGGGCTTAGATGGCAAATAGACCATCTGGTGTAAAACACGCAAATCCTCCGCCTTCCTGGGTCGGGTCTCGGGTTAGAGGCCAAAACAACGTCGTTTTGGCCTCTGAACCTAAACTTCAAAACGGCGCCGTTTCATGTTTATTATTTAAATAAAAAAATTATTTCATTTCTAGCCCCATTTAAAAAAAAAACAGAGAGCATTTGCTCTCTCCTTCTCCCTTCCTCCTTTCGGCTAGTGTTTCGACCTTAACTTTGGAGCGTCGCCGCACCACCGTCGGACTTGGTGGCAGACCACGCGGAGAAGGGACGCGATGAGAGGCCGGAGGCAAGTATTATTCTCCTTTTATCCTCTTTATGCAAAAGAAAAGAAAGAAAGAAAGACTAAAAAAAATAGAAAAGAAGTGAGATCTGAAAACTAAAAAAATTGAAATCGCGAATCACCTTTTGAAACTGATTTTCTTTTTTTGATTTCTTTTTCGTGTTTGATACAATATTTTTTTCTTCCCAAATCCTCCCTTGAATACACTGATTTTCGAGGCTCTTATAGCCTAATATTACAATATATTTACTCCTTTTTTGTCCTATTTCTCTGCTCTGTTGTCTTTGTTGCGTGTTCGTCTCTCTTTTGCAGGTGATGAAACGGGAGCAGGTGGCTGCTTTGGTGGTTAGGCCTTGAGTGTTGAACGTGCTGACCAGGCACGTGGGGAGCGGCAGCTGAAAGTTTCAGAAACCCTAGGGTTTCCTGGTTTAGTCTTTTGGGCCTATTGGGGCCAATAGGAATTGGGTCAGATTTTTTGTAAAATGGGTTTGAGTTTATTGGGCTTGGATTTGTAAAATGGACTGTTAACAATTGTTTGGTTTGGGACTGTTCAGCCCGGGCCAAAATTGGGCTCTACAGTCGTAGATGGTGAAGGACAAGCTCCATCAACACAACAAAAGCTTTAGCCTTAGCATCAATTGAACATCATGATACGTTGACAATTGCCTTTGTCACAACTCAAGCAGAACATATCTAGAGTGATTGCAAGCACTTAATACGATAAGGAAATCAACCCCAGATGGTCCAAAGTGTCGAGCAAAAATCAACAAAAGAATCGAGTATTCACCAAACTGGAGAGGAGGACAACTAAACCATCCCTAAAATCACTTGTAAAACTAAGGTTACATGCATAAGCAAGACTAAAAAATGTGCTACAAGAGCGGACAAAAACTTCTAAACTAAAAACTTATTAAACAATAGAAAAACAAATAAAAAACATATAAAACTTAAAAGCAACACAGGTCTAAATTGACTTGTGAAATCATTTATTATTCTGAAATACTCTCAAAATAAAAACATATTAAGAAGCTGGCGAAGAGCCACTCACTTTCTAAGAAAAATTACTGGTGGCCGGTGAAGTTTTAGCAAACGAAAGGCGCCATTATTTGTCCACCACAACTTGTGAAGACAACAAAGATTCCTACAAAATAGATCTACAAACTGAAAAGAGAGAAGACGTGGAGTGAATGAGAAAAAGAAAGAAAGAAACAGGTTGGTGGAAGGGAGAAAAAGACGGGTGATAGCCAACCCGGAGGTTGGCACCACCGCTGGGCAAAACAAAAGATAAGAAGCAAATGACTTGGAGAAAAAAGAGAAAAAAAGTATATATTAAATTCTTATATTTAATGCACTTAAATTCTCAACGAATAATCTTATCTAAATTATTTATTTCGAATTTAGATTTAGATTTATCTTTTTGTTGTGCATGCAATTAAGGTGTGTTCGGTTAACCAAATATGACGTTATATATCATAATCTCACATTTTGGAATAAGCATACATTGTTTGGATTCTTATCATTCCAACTATGTTGTAATCTCACATGCTCAAAATAATGTCAATGTCGAAATATAGGAAATAATCCCAAAACTACCCATTTTAGGTTCTCTTAGATAAAAAGTGTAATCTTAAATTTTGGACCAATATACTTTTTTTTTTATTTCAATAAGTTTTGTCCTTTTTTTTTCCAAAATAAAAGTTAAAAGCCTAATTAAAAACAAAATCTCTCTATTTTTTTAACAGTAAAAAAAGTGGATGTTATACTTTCAAATTATCATTATTATATTTACTCTAAGATCTATTTATTAGTATATTAATTATGGTGGGTGATATAATTATTATCATGAATAATTATAATTTATAAATGGTAAAATTATCATAAAATCTCATGTATTATATCTTAGATTACATTTTAGTTCCTCTATTAAAAAATTCAAGTCCTAATGATCCGAATTTGAGAAAGCTCGAGCCCAAAACAGATACAAGCCCAAGAAAGTCCAAGATCGACAAAACTTGAGCCCAAGAAAGCTCGAGCTTGTAATAGATCCAAGCTTGTAATTGAACATCTGTAATAGACATTAATAATTAATATAATTTTATGATATTACTTAAAATAAAAATAAAAGATAATTTTTTATTTTTTGAAAATGTATTATAAGCATTTCATTTATATGAAAATTTTATTAATAGGAAGAGTAATTAATAATAATTTCTTATGTTAAATTATAAAGTAATAAATTTTTAAAAACATTAATTTAATATAAAATATTTTAATACTATAAGTATATATATGTATAATAAATATATATTATTAATAGTTATTAAAATCTATAAAATAAAATTTTAATAAAAATAGAATAATATACTATAACTATTACTGAAACCGAAACTCATTACTTGATTTGACCTTAAACTGATATACTAAATTAGTATATTATTAATACATAAAATAATTATATAATATATAATTATCACAAAAATATTAATAAATATATAACTAGTATTATAATATAAATTATAATAGAAGATATAATATTCAACGATATTATAATGTTTAATTATTTATGCATATATATAAACTATTAATATATTGAATACTATATGATATAATATAGCAAGAAGCTAACTTTTAAAAATACAAAAAATATAAAAATTTAGAATATATTCCAACTGGTATAATAATAAATAATAATATACAATAATAATTAATGTATTGTATATCACTCTATTATTATTATTATTATTATTATTATTGCAACAATTGCGGCATTTTTTGAGAATGACTGGGAAAAACAGACAAACGAAGCTGAGAATGGGTGGGTAGGAGGAACCCAGCGGCAAGCGACGAGTAGTGATGGCTTTGACCGTCGACGGCGAGTGGCTAGGGATTGTAAATTTTTTTGATTTGGTGTTTTGGGCAAAGAAGAAAAGAAGGTCGGGTAAAAGTAGGGAACAATCGCAACGTTTGGTTCAGAAATCAGAATACCGTTGTATGACACGATATCGCGAAACGCCGTTAGAATGCTCTTAATTTGCAGCGCTAAAGTCAGAACTCCGCAGTATGTTACCTGCTTTTAATAAATAAAAAATCAATTAGAAAACTTTTATCTTCAAGAGTATTTCACGGCGTCATTTAATTACCACCGCGAATATGCTACTAAGCGATTAGAGACAAAACGCCACGATATGTTCTTTTAATAAATAAAAAAATTAAACTAATATATAATTTTAATAAATAAAATTTAAAAAATATTTATTTTAAAGATTCGCGATGTTTCCATGCTATCGCCACTAATTTCTAAAGAAATTGTGGTGCTTCCAAGCTATCACCACTCATTTCTGATACGTATAGCGGCGTCCGCTTAAATTCGCCACTATTTGTGGAGCTACAGAGGCATTCCGGAGTTCAACCGCCGCAAAACCTATGGCGCTAATATTTTCCCACGGTGTGAGAAAAGACAGTGGCGTTTCTTACAATGTACGTCTCGAATGGTCAAGCGGGGCGACGTTTTCACCTGCAAACTCCGCTAGCCTTTGCCGCCATATGCACATTCTGTTATAGTGTATATTATAGATTATAATAAAAGATATAGTATCAATAATTATGTGTAATTTAGTATATTAATGTACATATTTATAATTATAATTAGTTATACATAAAATATTATTAAAAAAATAATATCTTAATAAAATATTATTTTTATTAAATTAGATTTTAAATTGGGCTTTAACTTTTACAAATTGTATTTGAGTCTCTGATTTAATTTTTTTTTTAATTTTAGACTTGAAATTTGGACTAAAATTTATTTATTTTGAGTTTAGATAATAATGAGTATATTATTTGGGTTTGGGTTTAGTATTATATATTTGAGTTTTGGAATAAATATTTTAGAATATGAGTATTAGGTTTGTAAATTTAATAAAAAAGATAAATAGTAATTTAATTGTCAATATAATATAATAATGAGCAATAAAATATATTTTCGTTAATTTATATAATATCATAGAATTATAAATTTTACATACAATAAGCACTTTAATTATTTTATATAAAAGAACTTTATTAAATATATATAATTTATACTTTTTATAAAACAAATTTAAATTGTATTGTCATCACATAAAAATAAAATGAATTATTACATTAAAATTAAAATATTTATAACTTATATAATTTAAAATTATTTGAAGCAATTAGAGCCTGTTGGCTTGGTCCGAGCTCAAATCTGAAAAAAAATCTAAATTTGAAAGGGCCTAAGCCCGTAATAGATTTGAGCCTGAGAAAATTCGATCTCAAATCCGAAAAAATGCAGTCCAAAAGGGCCCATTCCAAGCCCACCCAAACCTGTCCATTTGCTAGCTCGACGAGTGAGCAAAACTACCACTCCATTAAAATTTGGTCTTTATATATAATGTATAATAATAAATTTAGTCCTTAACTTTTACATATTTATTCAATTTGACCCCTATTTTCTTATTGGAAGTAAATTAGAAAATTTTGAAATTAATAATGTTAAAGGGCCAAAAAGGCTTAAGTGACAAATTAAAAAAACAGCAACAATTAAACCTTTTTAAAAATGGAAATTTATTAAAAAATCATAAAAATTGCAAACAAAAGTTAATATTAAAAAACAACAATACCAACCCATTAAATTTAATGGTTATAAGATTTTTAAAAAATTGATCCCTACTTTATTAAGTTAATATTATTTACCTTTTAACCCTAAACCCTAATTATGTTATATTTCCTAAAAGAATCCATTCAATTAAAAGATAGTTGAATTCTATAAATTTGATATGTTTATATATTTTTAACATGTTATAAATTATAATATATATTTTAAGTATCTTATAATTTATCATCATATAAAATTTCTTTGTAAATAATTGGTATTAAATAAAATTTCAACACATTAACGTAACTTTGATTTAATTTTTTCCAACCTTTGATGCATAAGAGAAAAGAAGCTTTAACTATGGTAAGTGGATGATTAAATATCTGGGCTCCAATACCATCATAGCATCTGAAATGGCTGCGCCTCTGAGCTTCTGAGCCTTGCTTTTGACAATTTTTCCTATGATAAAAACTATATAATTATTAGGAAACCAGATATTTAATTATTAATAAATTTATATTTTGTTAATTCTATATTAAAAAAATTATAAATTAATTATTAAATTATTTGAAAACTTTCATTTAAAATCATTAAATTATTAAATTATAACATTTAATTTTTTTTAAAAAAAAGTTTAAAATATCTTACCCAGAACTTGATTTGGCCCAGCATAAGTTGTCGCAGGATTTATGAAAATCCAGATACAAAACGTGATCGCAGACAGTATAGCTTAGTTAGGCATATGCGAATTTGTTTATAGAATGTGTTTTTGTGCATAGGATATACTCAACATATGAAGTGACAAAAAAAAAGTTAATTAGGGGACATATTCTTTCATTTTTATCATAACCCAATGTGTTCCTTTTAACTAATGAGTAAATGATGGAATTAAAGATAAATTTTAACACAAGATTTAGTGAAGAGAATATAAATATTTAAAAACTAAGTTGAGCTTTTTTTTTTAAAAAAATCGAAATCAGAACTAAATTAGTATAATACTTGGTAGATTTATTAGCGGATTGTATTGAAAAAGAATCTGGATACTGAATTTAATAGGCTTAACTATTACTAGTTTTATGGCACAACTGGTTGTGTGTGAACAAAAAAAAATTTGGTAAAAAATATTTTTTAGATAATACAAAGTAAGGTTTTGGTTGAAATAATTAATGCTAGGAAAAAAAAGATGTTATTAAAAATTGGTGTCTGAGTTGGTAGACATTTTTTCAAGTAGTTAATGAGAAAATAGAAAAAAAATATACAAAACACAAGAAGATAATTACGCAGTTCGATTTTTTTATGTTCGCAGAGCCTAGCTCAGTGAGGTGTATACACTCTCTTCAATAATTACAAGGTAAATCTACTCAATCACACATACTGTGATTGTTTCTTTCACCATTACACTTGGAAGATACATTACTCTCACCACTATTAATACCCCTTGTAATCACAACAACATATTTTACTTTAAAAATAACACTCTTATAAAAGTATTCTCTCAAGAACACATTAAGTGTCAAACATTCGGTATATTTACTTAGGCAAGTCTCTCAAATATATAGACATTGATTTCGAGATTTGCTTACTGTCAAAACCATTTTTTTTTGAAAAAACGGGGATCGACTTCATATTTTATAAAGAAAACGAAAATTGGGAGTCGCCACCAATCTTTTTTTGTTTAGGTGTGATCGGATCACCAAGAAGTTTGGTCATTTTAATAAAACATTTTAGTTTACCAAAACAACGATTTTGGCCTACAAAAGTTGAGAAAACGAGTTCGGGGGTCGGTTACGTGCGAGGAAGGGTTAGCACCCTCGTCACGCCCAAAATTGGTACCTAATCGATTAATTAAAGTCCTAATGTTGAAAGTTAAAAAATAATAATTTTAAAACAAATTTTTAAATACGATCCATTTTTTATGCATGTTTAGATAACTTGAAGTGAATATTGAGATTCTCTTATTTCGAAGAAATAAAACATCACATCCAGCACGTAGGACACAACATTTCAAACCTTTGATATCAAAATCATCTCATAATTCCCAGAATTTATGCATTCAAAAGTTAAAAAGGATATTCGGTTGTTCGGTCAAACGATAATCGATACCCAGCATGTAGGGCACAATTTCTCGAAATTTCCGAACACGAAATATTGTCTTGTTTAAAAAAATCTTGAATAAAAATGTAATACTATGAAACGATTAAGATTCTCTTGTTTCGAAGAAATAAAATATCACATCCAACACGTAGGACACGATATTTCAAACATTCGATACCAAAATCATCTCATAATTTCCGAAACTCATGTTTTGAAATTTTAAAAAAGATATTTGGTTGTTTGGTCAAACGATAAATCGAAACCCAACACGTAAGGCACAATATATCTCTCGAAATTTCCAAACACGAAATATTACCTTGTTTTGAACAAAACAAATGTACCATTTATATGGTCTTTGAAATGACTTTAATGAAATGAAAATAAATGACAATATCGAGCATGGCATAATAATTTATGAATGAATGTCATAATAATGAATCACGAATACATGAAAATATGAATAAAGAACTTCGATACATAATGGCAATAATCATACAACACAAGTAATTTGGGCACCCACATTAATAATCGAAAAGAAATAAAATGAACGATAAGACAATTTAAATAAACAATGGGACAATTCTAAATAGATACTAGGTATGGAAAACAAGTTTAGAATAGATACTATAAAAAACTATTTAAAGTAAATGGTATAAAACAATTAGAAACCATTGATATTCAAGATAAGAAAATAATATATAGGACAATCTAAAATAAACAATTTATAAAATATTTGAAGATGGCATGAAGGAGTTTAACAAAAATAATATATGAAAAGTAGGTTTAAAGTGAATAATATAAATAAAAGATGCATATATATATAATTTAATATAGGTAATATATGAATTCTTAGAACAAATAATGACAAATAAATTTATAATATCTAATAAAATAATTTAAAATAATTAGCATGTAAAAAAATGTAATTAAATGACATATAGGAAACTTAAACGTAAAATACATGTATAATCTTCAAATAAAAATATGTATGGTAGTTTAAAATAAATAAATATACATATATAAATAATAATAATAATAATAATAATAAAAGAATGTGAAAAATTGATTTCAATATACATAATAATGAAGTGATTTAAAATAAAATAACTTAAAATAAATGAAACTAAAACAGTTCCAAAAACTGAATAAATAAACAAGTAGATAAATTAATAGGTTAGGACTAGGCTGAGATCAAGTTAAAATTCAAGGGAAAAATTATAAATAACGAAAATAGACCATCGGGGACCTAGGTGAAACACGCTAAAACACATGAAGGGTCGATTAGGAAATTATCCCTAACCCCTAGGCGCTACGTTTCAAAATGGACTAAACTGAAATAGACACAAAATGTGCGGCGAAATTTAAAAGAAATAGAAAAACTAATGAAGACCAGATTATAGCGCTCTGAAAATGGAAGGACCAAGCGCGCAATAAACCCAAATGAGTGAAACACGCGGATCCCCCTGGAGCGGGTCGGGTCGCGCATGGGTCACCTTAAACGACGCTGTTCTGGCGTTGGTGACCTAGGTGCAAAACGACACCGTGTCATTCTCCTATAAAAATAATTTTTTTAAAACTTCATTTTTGCACTTAATTTAAAAAAAAAACAACAGAGAGCCCTTTTGCTCTCTCCCTATCCCTTTCTCTTTTTTCTGCTAGGGTTCGAACCCTAGCTTTGCACCGCCGTCGTGAAGCCACCGTAGGTGGTGATCGGGGCAGTAAGAAAAGGGGCTTTTTTGACCCCAGTTTTGGAGCACCTTTGAAGGCCATCTCTTTAACCCCAAAAAAATCAAGAGAAGAAGGTCCTTCCTTCCTTTTGAGTCTGATTTCGAAGACGGAGATAGACTCTGACGACGCAACCCCGGGGTTCGGGTAAATTTCCTCTTCTCCTCTTTTTTATATTTTTATCAAAAAGGAAATTAAAAAAAACAAAAAAATAAATAAATAAGGGGAAAACTGAAAGAAAAAAAGCACAAGTAAATGAGATTTAAAATCAACCTTTTTTGTTTTTTGCTTTTTGATTGCTTAATCGTCTGTGTCCGTTACAATATTTCGTGTTTGTGGCTATATAGCCGAATACAAAAAAATCTATTGTTTGTTACTGTTTGGCTCTGCTTTTGTTGTTTTCCTTTCTTTGCCATGTTTGCAGGTCCATGGAAGGTCAATGGATGAGGGAGTTTCCACTTCTGTGCAAGGGGGTCGATCTTCGGGCGGAGTGCGCGCTGAGGCACGTGGGTGGTGTCTGCGGCGCGAGGGAGGCTCAGAAACCCTAGGGTTTCTGAGTTGGCTTAATGTTTTGGGCTTATTGGGCCAATAGAGGTTGGGTTAGGGATTTTGGGTTGTGTTTGGGCCATGGTTGGGTAATTTAGGCTTGCTAATTGTTTGCAATTTGGACATTAGACTTATTAATTTCTGGGTTTTGTTATTATTATAGGGTTTTCTAAAGGGCCGGGCAAATTTGGGCCCGTACAGCTGCCCCTCTTTGCTCATTGTCGTGTAATGGGAATAGAGCAAAGACCATAAAAAGGCCCATTTTGCCTGGACCTGCTGAGTCTCGACTTCTTTTGGCGCTTCTTTTCTTCAAGTAGCTTCAATATGCTTCACCGCAACTCTAAGAGTACAAGATTGGTGACTTGTATCTTTAATCTATTCCACTGCAACTTCAAGGAAATAAGATCCGATGTCTTCAGTCTACTCCATTGTATCTTCAGGGAGATAAGACTTGTAACTTTAACCTGCTCCACTGTAACTTCGGGGAA
Source organism: Gossypium hirsutum (assembly GCF_007990345.1). Lineage (NCBI taxonomy): Eukaryota > Viridiplantae > Streptophyta > Magnoliopsida > Malvales > Malvaceae > Gossypium > Gossypium hirsutum. The sequence continues at coordinate 37,656,124 of NC_053428.1, forward strand.
ATAAGGTTAGTGACTTTGATCTGCTCCACTGCAACTTCAGGGAGATAAGATTTGCTATCTTCAGTCTGCTCTACTGTAACTTCATAGAGATAAGATCTGTAATTTATAGCTCCAACCTATTCCACTGTAACTTCAGGGAAATAAGATTTGCTATCTTCAGTCTGCTGCACTGCAACTTCAGGGAGATAAGACTTGTAACTTTAACCTGCTCTACCGTAACTTCAGGGAGATAAGGTTAGTGGCTTTGATTTGCTCCACTGCAACTTCAGGGAGATAAGATTTACTATCTTCAGTCTACTCCGCTGCAACTTCAGGGAGATAAGACTTGTAACTTCAACCTACTCCACTGCATCTTTAGGGAGATAAGGTTAGTGGCTTCAATCAGCTTCACTGCAACTTCAGGAAGATAAGATTCGCCATCTTCAGTCTGCTCCACTGCAACTTTAGGGAGATAAGACTTGTAACTTCAACCTACTCCACTGCATCTTCAGAGGGATAGGGTTAATGGCTTCGATATGCTCCACTGCAACTTTAGGGTGATAAGATTCACCCTATTCAGTCTGCCCCACTGTAACTTCAGGGAGATAAGACTTGTAACTTCAAACTACTCCACTGCATCTTCAGAGAGATAAGATTAATGGCTTTAATCTGTTTCACTGCAACTTTAGGAAGATAAGATTTGCCATAATTCGTAGCTACAATTGATCTTACTACACCGTCCTCTGAGGGACATGACCTGTAGAATCGATTTCTTGAGCCTATGCATATGCCAAATGATCGGAATGAATCAGATGCTCCTGACTAGATGTGTATGAATGATGTTTGTATGAATGCAAAATGTAATTCTTAATGCTTAATTTGATATTACTCGTTGTTCATCGAGGTTTTATCATTGACGTATTATTCAGTCTTTCTCTTCGGTTGGTATCTCTTAAAGAATAATCATAATTTGGGCTATTCTTTTCCAATGTTTCTTTGAATTTGGGTGATTTCAAACTAATTAGTCCTGTTTCAGGTCCTTGTATCATTTAACATCATTTCAGAGTAACATGCAAAACTCTTTTTAAATGTCATTAGTCCATTAATCGTTCTTTCAATGAAAAGTGCTTGAAAAAATTATCGTAATGGACAAGACGAAATTTATTGAGAAAAAGCTCGAAATGAATAAGGTAATCAAGATAGAAAAACTTTCTAAGATATAAAATGAATAATAAAAAATAAAAATAGGTCCCCCAGATATCGTAGCATGAGCTTCTCTGCCCAAAACTTATTGAGGACCATTTGAACTTGATATGTGTTGAGAAGACCAAGAGTACTTTGTTGATGCCCCAAGATGTATCATCCCTCCTTGTTAATTCAGAGAAGACAAAATTACTGTATGCCCCATTTTTGATCAAAATTTGAATTGCCTATTCCTGGGTTTTCAACTCAAAACCCCTTTGGTCTTAAAGCGCCCTTTTGTGGGTTTTAAACTTAGCCTCTCCCTTTTTTTTTAGGCAAAGTACCTCTTGAGTGAATCTGAATTCACAGGGTTAGGCAAGCTTTTGCTATCCATCTCAGTCAAGATCAGAGCTCCTTCAGAGAAAGCTTTCTTCACCATATAAGGTCCCTCCCAATTTGGTATCCATTTTCCTCTAAAGTCCTTTTGTATGGGGAGAATCTTTTTCAAAACAAGGTCTCATTCACAAAATTATCTAGGGTGAACCTTTTTGTTATAAGCTCGCATCATTCGCTTTTGGTACATTTGACCATGGCGAATAGCTTTCAGCCTCTTTTCTTCAATTAAGTTCAATTGGTCGTACCGTGACTGGATCCATTCTGCTTCATCTAACTTTAGTTCTGACAACACTCGTAGAGAAGGGATTTCAATCTCGATAGGTTGGACCGCCTCCATTCCATAAACCAAAGAGAAATGTGTTACCCGATAGAGGTTTTAACTGATGTCCGGTAGGCGTAAAGGGCGAATGGTAACTTCTCATGCCAGTCTTTATAAGTCTCAGTAATTTTCCCACGATTTTCTTGATGTTCTTATTGGCCGCTTCTACCGCGCCATTCATTTTTGGGCTATATGGTGACAAGTTATGGTGTTTGATCTTGAATTGGCTACAGACCTCTGCTATCGTGCTGTTGTTCAAGTTCAGTGCATTGTCTAATATGATCCTCTCAGACATCCCATATCGACATATAATCTCTTTCTTTAAGAACTTGATGACTGCTGATTTTGTGACGTTGGCATAAAAAGTGGCCTCTACCCACTTGGTGAAGTAATCGATGACCACAAAGATGAACCGATGCTTATTAGAAGCCTTCGGCGAGATCGGCCCGATGACGTCCATGCCCCACATAGAGAAAGGCCGTGGAGAAGTGATGACATGAAAAGGTGAAGGAGATACATGAATCTTATCTCCATAGATTTGGCATTTATGGCACTTTTTTTCATAGTTGATGCAATCCCCTTCCATAGTGGACCAATAATATCCGAATCTCATGATTTGTCTGGCCATTGTGAAACCATTAGCGTGTGTTCTGCAGACACCTTCATGGACCTTTTCCAAGATTTTCTTAGCCTCGACAGCGTCCATACATCTTAGGAGCATCCGATCCTTTCTTCTTTTATATAGGATCTCTCCATCTAAGACATAGTCACTAGCCAGTCTTCTCAACATCCTTTTATCATTCTCAGTCACCTGGTCTGGGTATTTACGATTCCTCACATATCGTAATATATCTTGATACCAAGGGTGATCGTAATTTTCTTCTTCTTCTTCAATGTTGTAACAATAAGCCGAAGTTTCATAGATACTCATCTGGATAGGCTTAACATTCTCTTGCTTGTTTGCTTTGATCATGGAAGCCAAAGTTGCCAATGCATCAGCCATCTGGTTTTCATCTCGTGGGAGATAGCAAAAAGTGATATCGTCAAACTCCTTAATTAACTCCAGAACCAACTTTCGATACTCGATCAATTTAAGGTCTCTCATCTCCCATTCACCTTTGAGCTGATAGATCACTAATGCAAAATCTCCATATACTTCTAGTACCTTGATTTTGCATTCAATAGCCGCACGGATACCCATGATGCATGCTTCATACTCCGCCATGTTATTTGTGCAATCAAAATCTAATTTACTAGTAAAGGGATAATGATCTCCATTTGGGGATACCAGAACTGCTCCGATTCCATTACCCACAACATTTAAGGCTCCGTCAAAATTTAGTCTCCAAGGATGATCTTCTTGAGAGTCTTTTTCCGTGGTTGCAATATACATTAAGTCTTCATTTTGGAAATCAAAGCTCAAAGGAATCTTCTAGAGCCCTACTGGTAAAAAAAATCTGCTATCGCACTCCCTTTTATAGCCTTCTGGTTCACGTAGACTATGTCAAATTCAGAAAGCAAAATTTGCCAACGAGTCATTCTTCCGTTCAAAGCGTTTGACTTCATCATGTACTTCAGAGGGTCTAGTTTCGAGATGAGCCAAGTTGTGTGGTACAGCATATACTGTCTTAGTCTTCGGGTTGTCCAAATCAAAGTACAACACAATTTCTCGATCGGCGAATATCTTGTCTCACATTTAGTGAATTTCTTACTAAGATAATATATCGCTTTCTCTTTTCTTCCCGAGTAATAATGTTGGCCTAACACGCATCCCATGGAGTTTTCAAACACTGCCAAATACAATATCAGTGGCTTATCAGGGCAAGGTGGCATTAGCACTGGGGCATTAGACAGGTAATGCTTGACCCTATTGAAAGTTCTCTGGCACTCCTTATCCTATATACCTGGGTTGTGTTTCCTAAGGAGGCAGAATATCGGGTCACATTTCTCCGTTAGTTGTGAAATAAACCAGGCGATGTAATTTAGCCTTCCTAGGAAACCTCAAACTTCTTTTTTAGTGCGTGACGGAGGTAATTCTTGTATTGCCTTGACTTTATCTGGGTCAATCTCAATCCCCTTTTCACTGACTACGAATCCTAAAAGCTTTCCTGACCTAGCCTCGAAGGTACATTTTGCGGGATTGAGCTTTAGTTGAAATTTTCTTAACCTTAGGAATAGTTTCTCTCAGACTTGTATGTGCTCTTTTTCTGTCCTAGACTTCTCAATCATATCGTCGACGTAAACTTCGATCTCCTTGTGCATCATATCATGGAAAATAGTTACCATGGCTCTCTGATATGTCGCTCCTGTGTTCTTCAGTCCAAATGGCATTACCTTATAACAAAACGTTCCCCACATGATCACGAATGTGGTTTTTTCCATGTCTCCGGGATGCATCTTTATCTGGTTGTATCCCGAGAAACCATCCATGAAGGAGAAAAGTGAGTAACCTGCCGTGTTATCCACTAATGTCTCAATATAAGGTAACGGGAAATTGTCTTTTGGGCTGGCTTTGTTCAGATCTCGATAGTCCACGCACATCCATACTTTTCTATCTTTCTTAGGAACTAGGACTATATTGGCTATCCATTCTGAGTATTTAACGACTTGTAAGAAACCAGCGTCGAATTGTTTCTTAACCTCCTCCTTTATCTTCAACAAAACATCAGGTCTCATTCTTCGAAGTTTTTGTTGAATTGGTTTGCACTTTTTCTTTATAGGGAGTCGGTGTACCACGATATCGGTATTCAACTAAGACATGTCTTGATATGACCATACGAAGACATCTTTGAATTCTTGTAGTAACTCAATAAGGTCTCGCATTGTTTTCGCGGCGATACAAACTCCAATCTTCACCTTTTTTCCCTCTCCTAAGCTCACGATTTCTACTGACTCCTTGTCAGGTAGGATTTGTTTCTCATCTTGTTTTACCATTCTTAACAAATCCGGAGATAAGTTACAGTTTTGGTCATCTTCAAAATCCTGAGAATCTTCTGTACACATATCTTGCTCAAAAGGAGACTCTGAGTCATTAACAGCGTTACTCATATCATTGATATCTAGAGACCTGTTATAGAGATGAAGAAAATTCCAAAGAACAAAAGAATCTAAGAATAATTATTGGTGGTATGATTATGAATGAAATGAAAAGAATAAAAGAATATTTGCTCAAGATGATACGCAAATATGTATTTTTATTGAAATAACAATATTGGATAAGAGCCTATTTCACAAAAGAATTATTATTGCCCCTAGGCTTAGAGTAATAATCTTGTTTAGGATATTACTCTGAATTAATTTTAAAAGTTATAGGGATCTCCTCCACGGTCTAATTTTTTAAAACGCTCCCAGGCACGTATGGGCAAATGCCTAATTGATCCTCTTCTCTTATTTCTTCCTCAGATATGGCGTTAATGCTCAAAACAAACCCTTTTCTTATCGATTTTCCTTTAGAGTAAATGGTCCCTCCTGATACGAATGTTCTGGATATATGAGGAAAGGTCATTGGCTCCTATTTGACATTTTCCCCACTTAAATGTACTCTTCTCCTCTCTTGTTTCTTCTCTATCTCCTTCTTCTTCTGCCTTGCATCTGGCTTGTACCCTAAGCCAAAATGGTCCCGTTTTTCCGTGAGCATAGGTGCCTCGATCCTTCATTGTAGGTTTCTTTCAAGCCCTTTTCCGGGTAAAGCTCCTTTCCTAACTGTCAGTTGTAAGCCCATCCTTGTAGTTTTGGAGATTTTGGGCACCGGGACCTTGTTCCCTTCAACGACGAAGGTCGCGTTCACAAATTCTAATGATCGAAAAGAGCATTCTATTGCTTCATCATCTGTCCCTACATAAGGTGCGCCGCTGGTAACGGATGCAATAATATCTTCTTCTGCATTTATGGTCACCAATCGACCTTCTGTTACCAATTTGAGCTTTTGATGGAGCAATGACGGTACTGCCCCTACTGAGTGAATTCAGGGCCTTCCCAATAAGCAATTGTAAGAGGAATTAATGTCTATTACCAAGAAATATACCTCGTACGTGCTTAGACCGACCAAAAGGGGTATTTCAATCCTTCCCATTACTTTTCTCTCGGTGCCGTCAAATGTCCTCACTATATTTTGGCACGTCTTCATATGAGAACTATCCACTGGCAACCTATTCAGTATGGATAGGGGTAGGACATTTAGTGTGGACCCATTGTCAATCAGTACTCCCGGTAGTGTATATCCTTTAAAGCGGGTGTTGATGTGTAGCGCCTTTGTTGACCCCATTCCCCCCGGCGGTATTTCATCGTCATTGAAAAATATGAAATTATCGGCACTTATATTATTGACGAGACGGTCTAATTGCTGACAGAGATATCATTCTCGACGTAGGTTTTGTTTAGTACCTTCATTAATGCGCTCCGATGTGTCTCCGAGCTCAAAAGTAAGGCTAGCACTGAGATACGAGCCGGCTGCTTATGTAGCTATTCTACAATACTATATTCGTTATGCTTTAAGAACTTTAAAAATTCTTTAGCCTCCTTTTCAGTCACTGGCTCATTGACTGGTGATTCAGGTCTGGTTGTCCTTTCCTTCTTTCGTTCGTCTATTGGGTCTTTCCTTTAACAGTTTCAGTTCCTGTACCCGCAGGATCATAACATCTCCTGCTGCGTGTATAAAAACCTACATCTTGGTTCTCCCTTGTAGCACTAGCCGGGTTCTCCCTACCCAGGATCGTCACGTTGCAGTCGTAATTCCAGGGAACCCTTTTACTATCCTTGTAAGAGAAGGATACCGGCTTCTGAATTATGACTCTCGGTGCCATTTATACTCCTGCTTCATTGTTTTTTGGTCATGAAATTATCATCACAGGATGATTAACTCTTTTGACCCCTTCTGTTGTTCCTTCCTCTGAGGCCTAAACCTCTCCTTCTTATGATCCTTCGATTTCTTCGTAAAATTCCATCTACTTATTGTCTATCAGATTTTGCACTATGGACCTGAACTTATTGCACTCTTAGATGTCATGGCCTTCATCGGCATGAAACTCGCAGTATCTTCTCGCTTCTCTGGGCCTTTCCCTTGAATCTTGTGTGACTAAACCTCCTTCCACCATCTTCTGCCAAACCCATTTCAACGGGGTTTTTACCTCTGATACATCCATCTTGGTTCTCCTCATTCTATTTTTAATTATCACGTTTACCCCTTTGTCTGAATGACTAGGAAGTGGATTCCCCGTCACATTAGGTCCTGTGGGCTCATCGAACTTCACAACGCCTATGTCTATGAGCCTTTTGACTACCTTTTTGAAGGCAGTGTAGTTCTCAATCGTATGTCCCGAGATTCCTGCATGGTATTCGCATTGAGCGTTTGCGTCATACCACTTAGGGAAAGAAGGTTGCAGGGGTTTCAAGTAGTAAGGTGACACCACATGAGCATCGAATAAACTCTGATACAACTCCCTGTATGACATTGGAATAGGCATAAACTGGACTCTTTCTGTGTTAAGCCTCGGGTTTGAATCTTGTCTTGCAGAGCCCTGATGGCTGGTAGTCACTGTCTTCGGTTGGCTCACAGTGACCGGCTTAGAATAACTCTTGTTGTATATGCTCGCGTTGTTCACCTCATTTTCTTTCCTTCTCGGAGCTGATTTCTTGGCATTTTCCCCTGTTTCAATCTTTCCGCATCTTATCGCGTTCTCTATCATCTCTTTTGACATTACTATGTCTGAGAAGCTCTTAGTAGCGCTTCTCAGCATGTGGTTGATAAATGGAGCTTTCAAAGTGTTGATAAAGAGCATAGTCGTTTCTTTCTCCAGAAGAGGTGGTTGAACTTGCGTCGTCACGTCTCTCCATCTTTGGGCGTACTGCCTGAAGCTCTCATTTTGTTTCTTCTCCATGTTTTGTAACGTGATTCGATCGGGTGCTATATCTGTCACGTGGCTGTATTGCTTCATGAAAGCTTGTGCCAAGTCTTTCCATGAATAGATTTGAGCGCGACTTAGTTGGTTGTACCATTTGGCCGCAGACTCGACCAAACTGTCTTGGAAGCAGTGGATCAATAGTTGATCATTATGAACGTACCCTGCTATTCTTCGACAAAACATGGTGATGTGAGCCTCTGGAAAGCTAGTTCCATTGTATTTTTCAAATTCTGGCATTTTGAACTTAGGGGGAAGGACTAGGTCTGGAACCAAGCTCAAATCTTTAGCGTCGATCCCACAATAATAGTCTGCACTTTCCATCATTCTGAATTTTTCCTCTAACCACTTGCATCGGTCTTCCAATTCTTTCGAGAGTCGCGTTCTCACTTTCTCTTCTTCTGTCATGTTATCCAGATCAGGGATTATAAGATTAATAGGGTTATCCCCGGGATTAGAGCCTAAGCCCATTTGATAGTTGATTGGTATCGAGGTATCGGCCTAAAATTGCTGAGGCCTGATTGTAATGGACGATTTTTGTGTGTACAGCTCGGGTTGCGTTTGAGCATTTGTCGGGGTGAAACCAGGGGGGTAGAGGGGATCTTCAGTAATGGATGGCCTCTGCGTGTGTGTCTCATGTTGCGTTTGAGCATTTGCTGGGGTAAAACCAAGGGGGTAAAGAGAATCTCCGTTGTTATTTCCCATATCGGCCATAGGGCACTTTCCTTTGTCCGGCCTACTAGTCAGTAGTCGGGTTAGCTCTTCCATCATATTAAATTGTGATTCTAGCATCTGGTCCCTCATTTCATGCTGGATTTTAGCTAACTATTCTTGCACTTATGCTTGTATCTGCTTCTGCATCTCTTTCTACATTTGCTTCAGTCTTTCTAGTTTTTTATCCATTGCTTTAGTTTTTCTTCTTGTACCGTAGGGATGTGTATTTGGGAGATTTTCATCAGTTTCTAGATTACTGAAACATTTTAATTGATTAGAATATTTTTATGACCTTTAATGCATATGATGTAATATAATGCAAATGCATGAATGCAAAGGAATGGATGAATGCAAAAAGAGGCGTTGATTCTTATTTAATTTCATTAGAACAACTTTGCTAGAAGCAAAATTTCTTTACATAGAACGAATAATTGCATATACGACTTTGCCTTAATACCCAAAGTCTTAACTTTCCTAAGAAGCCAAGGTAAGTTTCGGCCTCGTTCTGATTCTGATTCGTACTTTAAGCTCAATACATCAGCCTGAACTGCCAAGGTTTGCAAATGATCGGCTACTTCTCGAACTTGAGCCACAGCTTCGCCCATGACATAATTTCTATTTCTGATTTGATCTTGAGAGTGGTGAAGTAGTTCTTTGCAATGTTCATTGTTTGCCTCAAGGAATTCCACTCGACTTTTGCTATCTTGTAGTGCCGTCTCGAGTTCCTTTATTTTTCCTTTCAACTCTTCGATTTTACTTAGGCTGGTCTTCAACTCAATTACGGAGTTACGGCTACGATGCAAATGTAGTGATTTTTCCAATTCGGCTATTCGAGCTTTTAACCTCTCTTTTTCTCTTTGGTTTTCTGACAATCTCTTTTTCAAAACATCATCCCGCACTCGAACATCTTGAAACTTCTTCTCCAGTGATCGGCTCTAGCCTTTTCTTTTTCAATTTCTTGACGCCAATGATCCGATGTTTTACCTAAACCGGCAGTTCTTATTGACATACGCAGCTTTTTATAATCAGTCTTCAGACTATCTAAGTCTTCTTCGGCTTTATTCTTCCCTTTCCTTAGCTTCTCAACCTCTAGCTTGTGGATGTCGACATCTAATCCTAGCCGCATCTTTTCCTCCTCTAATTGCTCTATCTTCTTTCCCAATTCCGAGCTCATTTTCTCAAAGTCTTGCGTGATGATTTTTAACTCGGATGGGACTACTTGTAAATGCTCTTCTATCGGTCAGGCATTTTCCTAACTTGGCATTGGGATGTTGTTGTTGATTCTTTTACCATACCACCGGTCATACTCGGGGGTCATCATTGGACCCGCCATGAATCCTTTCATTCTTCGGGTTTGTTTCTAAGCATTTGACATCTCACGAACCTTTTTCCTATAATTTTTGTCTTTATAAGAGAACTCACATTGAGCTAACCCCTGTGTCGCTGGTACGAACTGCCTCGATCGATACTGTCTTAATACAAGTAGTGGAGCATACCCAATGACTCCCCATATCCCAAGTAAGGGGACCCAGTCAAAGTCCCCACATCGATATAAGATCTCACTAGGGATCATCCATGGGGCCTTCCACTCAATATCTTCAGCTTGTAAATTTTGGAGAATCGCCATCCACTTCTCTTCAGAAAGGTCATCCCGCCTTGGCGTGCCCACTAATTCTTCAGTGGGGAGTAGTTCTCGGAGAAAACTCGATAAGAGGCCTTTTCTACTCTCCAAAAGTGGCAATGAAACCAAGCCAACAATAACTGAGCATACCCTATGAATCTTCCTTCACCCGCCCTCCGACATGTGTTAAAGGATCTGAAAGTTTCTACTAGAATTGCTGGGACGGGTATGACCCCTTTATCAAGTCGATCGAAAAGGTCTGAGACCGCTTCATCTACATATCCTAAAGCCTTGGGAAAGACAACCAAATCGTAGATACTCAGAGCGAAAATGTCAACCCTCTTTTTCATATCAGGATGTGCTAGAATTAGATCCCTCAAGTTCTTCTAAGGAATACATTTACTGTCTCCTTTATGCTTAATTCGACTTGCAACCCACTATTCGCTCATCCTCGTGATACTCACTAAATTTTTTACAAAAGCTGTGACATTAGTAGCTCTTAAGTAGGCTTTGTCGACCTGAATCTTCGGGCAACAAAGTAAAGCCATGTACTCCTCTACAGTAGGTACCAAATCTACTCTTCCGAAGGTGAAGCAACTGTAGGCGGGATTCTAAAACTGCACGAGGGCTCGAAACAGATGCTTGTCCACCTTTGCATCGAGCAAATAGGGTAGGTCACCGTAATTACAATAAAAGAGTTGCTTGACCTCGTCATTCCATTGAACCCATATCTCTTTTAATTCTTCTAGGTCACTTTGAGTCACACTGGTACGAGTGAAATCCCACAATTCTGATTCATATCTTTCGGTCAAACTATCACCTTTCTCTTGCTGTGTCGTCTCAGACCATACTCGGACTGCCGCATTATCGTCCACTCTATCAAGAAACCCCTTTTCCATGCTAAGCTCTTCTACTTAGTAACCGAATGGGAATCAATACCTTTTTATGATGAAATGCCATGCAGTAACAGCAAAACATAGCAAGTCAGTATAATAGAACTCAAAACAAACAGGAAATATCAAGCACCTATTCGGGTAATCGCTAGGGTCTAGTGCGGTTTTACCTAGGGTAGGCTCTTAGGGCTCATTATATGTGGTTTGGCTCTAGAGTAAGGGTGCCCGAACCAGCAGATTCCTCGATCCTCACCCATTATAGGCTCATATAGACCGAGTTCGGTTCAGGGGAATACATTTCCCTATGGCTGCACGGAGATGAAAATCTCACGAAGACATAGGTACGGATGTATCCCGAAAGCGATCCACTATCCTACACGGAAGTGAAAACCTCATGAAGGAATAGTTTCTGACTCCCACTTAAGAGGTGTGACCACAACGGTCATGCAATGCAATGTGCGAGGATATATGCATAATAAGCAATATAGAAAATAGGAATAAAATAATGAAAATCGTAGGAAAACGGATGAAATGCAATGAAGGGATCACAAGTTTAAAACGAATTTCCAATTTTTGACAAAGGACAAAAATCAATCAATTTATGGCTCGACTCTCGTGATCCCCAGTGGAGTCTCCAAGCTATCGAAACTATTTTTTTTGAAAAAACGGGGATCGACTTTATATTTTGTAAAGAAAACGAAAATTGAGAGTCGCCACCAATCTTTTTTTGTTTAGGTGTGATCGGATCACCAAGAAGTTTGGTCATTTTAATAAAACATTTTGGTTTACTAAAACAACGATTTTGGTCTACGAAAGTTGAAAAAACGAGTTCGGGGGTTGGTTACGTACAAGGAAGGGTTAGCACCCTCGTCACGCCCAAAATTGGTACCTAATCGATTCATTAAAGTCCTAATGTTGAAAGTTGAAAAACAAATAATTTTAAAATAAATTTTTAAACACGATCCCCTTTTTATGCATGTTTAGATAACTTGAAGTGAATATTGAGATTCTCTTATTTTGAAGAAATAAAACATCACATCCAGCACGTAGGACACAACATTCAAACCTTTGATATCAAAATCATCTCATAATTCCCAGAATTTATGCATTCAAAAGTTAAAAAGGATATTCGGTCGTTCCGTCAAACGATAAATCGAAACCCAGCACGTTGGGCATAATTTCTCTAAATTTCCGAACACGAAATATTGCCTTGTTTAAAAAAATCTTGAATAAAAATGTAATAGTATGAAACGATTAAAATTCTCTTGTTTCGAAGAAATAAAATATCACATCCAACACGTAGCACACGATATTTCAAACCTTCGATACCAAAACCATCTCATAATTTCCGAAACTCATGTTTTGAAATTTTAAAAAGGATATTTGGTTGTTCGGTCAAATGACAAATCGAAACCCAACACGTAGGGCACAATCTCTCGAAATTTGCAAACACGAAATATTACCTTGTTTTGAATAAAACGAATGTACCATTTATATGGTCTTTGAAATGACTTTAATGAAATGGAAATAAATGACAATATCGAGCATGGCATAATAATTTATGAATGAATGTCATAATAATGAATCACGAATACATGAAAATATGAATAAAGAACTTCGATACATATTGGCAATAATCATACAACACAAGTAATTTGGGCACCCACATTAATAATCGAAAAGAAATAAAATGAACGATAAGACAATTTAAATAAACAATGGGACAATTCTAAATAGATAATAGGTATGGAAAACAAGTTTAGAATAGATACTATAAAAAACGATTTAAAGTAAATGGTATAAAACAATTAGAAACCATTAATATTCAAGATAACAAAATAATATATAGGGCAATCTAAAATAAACAATTTATAAAATATTTGAAGATGGCATGAAGGAGTTTAACAAAAATAATATATGAAAAGTAGATTTAAAGTGAATAATATATATAAAAGATGCATATATATATATAAACAATTTAATATAGGTAATATATGAATTCTTAGAACAAATAATGACAAATAAATTTATAATATCTAATAAAAGAATTTAAAATAATTAACATGTAAAAAAATGTAATTAAATGACATATAGGAAACTTAAACGTAAAATACATGTATAATCTCCAAATAAAAATATGCATGATAGTTTAAAATAAATAAATATACATATATAAATAATAATAATAATAAAAGAATGTGCAAAATTTATTTCAATATACATAATAATGAAGTGATTTAAAATAAAATAACTTAAAATAAATGAAACTAAAACAGTTCCAAAAACTGAATAAGTAAACAAGTAGATAAATTAATAGGTTAGGACTAGGCTGAGATCAAGTTAAAATTCAAGGGAAAAATTATAAATAACGAAAATAGGCCATCGGGGACCTAGGTGAAACACTCCGAAACACATGAAGGGTCGATTAGGAAATTATCCCTAACCCCTAGGCGCTGCGTTTCAAAATGGACTAAACTGAAATAGACACAAAATATGCGGTGAAATTTAAAAGAAATAGAAAAACCAATGAAGACCAGATTATAGCGCCCTGAAAATGGAAGGACCAAGCGCACAAGAAACACAAATGAGTGAAACACGCGGATCCCCCCTAGAGCGGGTTGGGTAGCGCATGGATCACCTTAAACGACGCCGTTTTGGCGTTGGTGACCTAGGTGCAAAACGACACCGTTTCATTCTCCTATAAAAACAATTTTTTTTAAAACTTCATTTCTGCACTTATTTTTTAAAAAAAACAACAACAGAGAGCCCTTTTGCTCTCTCCTATCTCTTTCTATTTTTTCTGTTAGGGTTTGAACCCTAGTTTTGCGCCGTCGTCGTGAAACCATCGTAGGTGGTGATCGGGGCCATAAGAAAAGGGGTTTTTTTTACCCCGGTTTTGGAGCACCTTTGAAGGCCATCTGTTGAACCCCAAAAAAATCAAGAGAAGAAGGTCCCTCTTCCCCTTTGAGTCCGACTTCGAAGACGGAGATGGACTCCGACAACGCGACCCCGGGGTTCGGGTAAATTTCCTCTTCTCATCTTCTTTATATTTTTATCAAAAAAGAAATTAAAAAAATAGAAAAATAAATAAAAAAGGGGAAAATTGAAAGAAAAAAAGCACAAGTAAATGAGATTTAAAATCATCCTTTTTTGTTTTTTGCTTTTTGATTGCTTAATCGTCTGTGTCCGTTACAATATTTCGTGTTTGTGGCTATATAGCCGAATACAAAAAAATTTATTGTTTGTTACTATTTGGCTCTGCTTTTTCTGTTTTCCTTTCTTTTCCATGTTTGCAGGTCCATGGAGGGTCAACAGATGAGGGAGTTTACACTTCCGTGCAAAGGCGTCGATCCTCGGGCGGAGTGTGCGCTGAGGCACGTGGGTGGTGTCTGCGGCGCGAGGGAGGCTCAAAAACCCTAGGGTTTCTGAGTAGGCTTAATGTTTTGGGCTTATTGGGCTAATAGAGGCTGGGTTAGGGATTTTGGGTTGTGTTTGGGCCATGGTTGGGTAATTTAGGCCTGCTAATTGTTTGCAATTTGGACATTAGACTTATTAATTTTGGGGTTTTGTTATTAGTATTGGGTTTTCTAAAGGGCATGGCAAATTTGGGCCCGTACATTTACAAGAGAAGATCTAATACAATTCAAATAAAACAATAATACCATAAGAGTAATGCAATATAATAATAACATATGAAGTAAAGATGAACTCTATGGCACCTCATCAAAAGAACCTCGATCCAATTCAAAGTCCATAATCCAAGGGATTGTTTTGAGAAATTTCAATCGAAATTTATTACCAATATATGAATTCTCAAGCAGTATGATATTTCATAATAGGCTAGATATTCACCATATAATCAGCAAAGCCCAAATATATGGTTCAATAAATTGCTAACACCTAAATATGGAAATTATCTCCACACAAATTTGATAGGCACGAAAATAGGCACTCTCTCTAGTACTAAATTGATAGTTTCATATTTGTCAATAATTATGTTAAAATTTTAAAATTTGTGTGTCCCAAATTCAAATCATATTATGATATTTAAGGATGTGTCAATATATATAAAGTTATATGAACATATAATGCATTAAACATAATTAAAACATGTAATTATTGGTTCACGAAGTCATCTGACAACTAGATTTCTTATAAAATTTTAAAATTTACATTTATTTGAATTAGCTCATATATTTCAAGAGTTCTGTTGATATGTTATTTTTAAAAATAAAACACAACTCACTTTTTTTTTTCACAAAATACCTTTTTTCTTTGTAGTATCACCAGTTTGAAATTATCCCACAAGTGTTATGGCCTTCTAACCCTTTTTGTTTCTCTCACCTCTAAGCTTCATTGTAACACCTCAAAAATGTGAGTTTTTCTATTAGGTTGTGTCAATGAAAATGTGAGTGTTTCTATGGTAATGTGCTTTGGTTGCTCATTGAAGGTCAGAGGTTCAAGTCGTATTTCTAAAGTTTTGCATATTCTTTAATTGAACTTTTGACTTGAATGGGTAATGTAAGTTAAATTCTGTGCGTTGGACGTTTTAAGAATGAGCCTGTTAGTTCGACGATTAAGAATATGTATACCTTTTGGTTTGATGTTCAAGTCTCTGTGCCTACGTTTAGGAATATTATTATTTTTGCACTTCTCCGTTAATACCAATCTCAGAGTTTTAAACGAATTCCTCACATGTTTAACTTCTTTTTATTTTCTTTGCTCATTGTTCTTTTTATTTTTCTTCTTCTTCTTTTTGGCATCGTTCTGGAATTTTCCTTCGTATAATGCTTTGTTAGGTTAATTGTTGAATCTTATCGTACCGCTGGTTGTTTCGGTACTTAAAGGTAAGATTAAACCATAGTAATTCTAGTTGTTATGTATGAATTACGAATTTCTTTGAAATCCTGAGGTGAGGGTGTTGATCGATTTTGTCTTGCTTTGTTTGCTCGTGGTTACGGAAGGTTAGGGAAAGGTCAAGAGACGCCTAATGCTTCTCTCGTTGTCTAGAACTTGAGTGTGCACTATTGAACTGTCGGTAAGCAAGTTTTGTTCATTTTGGGTTTGTGCGTTGAAGGTTGTTACATTGGTTGTTGTTGTGATTTAGCGTATTCCTTTGAATCTCTATTAATTGAGTAATTGGTTTTGGTTTCTAGGTTTTAGGAGTCTCTAGATTTCTTCTAGGTTGTCATTATTTCAGGTAGGGTATCGAAACCCTTCTTCTTCTGTTTTTTTTTATCGTTGGGTATGGGATAGTTGACGACACACCGGTTGCCACACGAGCGTGTGTGTATGTCGTGTGGAAAATCGTGTGCTGGACTGTGTAACTGACTCACTTCAGATTTCAGACACATGGACGAGCTATACGGGCGTATGGTAGGCTGTGTGTGAGATATTATGGTCAGTAGTCACACGGACTAGCACATGGGTGTGTGTCCGATCGTGTGACTCAATATTATGTATTAGAGACAAACAGGCAGGGGAGACGGACTTGTGTTGGACATGTAAGGCATACGGGCAGCACACAGGCGTGTGCCCAGATCGTGTAAATCACTGACTTGTGAATAGAGGCACATGACTGTGTGTCAGGCCGCGTGGAGTCACACGTGCACCCACATGAGTATGTGAGCTGGAATCGCCAAAGTTTTGTTATCGCCATAATTGTCATACGAGGCAGGTGTAAGTCGTCTGTAGGATGTGTATGGAATAAATTAAACTGTATGATCTATTTTATTATGATTATAAATTGGTTTTATATACCCGTACAAGGCTCGTAGACGCGAGTTTATGAATCTGGTTCAAGGGGAGAGGTCTATAGCGAGTACAAGGCTGAGTTTCTAAGATTGAGCAGGTATGCTCGAGCACTAGTTGTGACTGAGTATGATAAATGCGTGTGGTTTGAGGACGGATTGTGATATGATCTGCGTGTTCTGATGGCTCTTCAGATGGAGTGAGTGTTTGCAGTTTTAGTTGATAATGCCAAAATAATGAAGAAGTCAAGCGCATTGAGCGTGAAAGGAAAGATTGTGAGAGAGCTCAGAGTAAAGGGAGGAAAGATTGAGAGAGAGCTTAGAGTAAGGGGAGGAAAGATTCAGGTCCTTTTGGTTCTATTCAGTGCCCCAATAAATGGGCTAGATCCGATGGACCTCCCAAGAACGAGGCATCATTTGCTTCCAATATGATAGAGCGTTATGCTAATTGCGGGAGACGCCAGTCGGGCGAGTGTTGGAGGAAATTTGAGGTTTGTCTCCGTTGTAGGTTAATGGATCACTCAGTTCAAAACTGCCCTCACTGACCTGATTAGGTCCCAGCTCCGGCACTAGTTGCGATTGCGAGTACTATTTAGCCTCCGAGGGTGACTCCACAACCACCTAGAGGTTGGGGTACCGGTAGGGGTGGTAGTAGTTTTAGTAAGGGTCAGTGAGCACCGAACAGAGGTGTGACATCCTAGTCTTGGTCTTTTCGTCTAGGTCGGGTTTAGGGTGTTACATTTATCAATGGTAGACAACACCTTCAACCCAACCATAGTTAATCCAATAATACCTTTTAATTTATTAATCCTACATCTCAACTAGGGGAATAAATAAGACTTTAGTACTCGCAAGTTACGCGAGTTCGGTTAAAAAAACTTCTAATTCGATTCGAGCAACTCGAGCTATCGATCGAGCCAAATTCGAGCTTAATAACACTTGACTTGAACACCTCGTGAGCTTTATCGAGCTTTCCATATTTTTATATTATAAATTACTTATTTCCTTAATATATATTATTAACCCTAAGGTTAATTATTAAGTCAAAAACTTGAGCTTGAATACAAAAATTGGTAAACGAACTTAATCGAGCTCAATTGTATCTTGAGCAGAGCTTAAACTTAAAAATAAATATTCAATCAAACTCGAACCGAATATCAAACTCAAATTTAAACTTGATATTATTTGAACTCGACTTAACTTGATTACACCTTAATCTCAAGCAAAAAATTTACAAGACCAATAAACTTCTCCAATTCAACTGCTCAAGTCCAAA
Source organism: Gossypium hirsutum (assembly GCF_007990345.1). Taxonomy (NCBI): domain Eukaryota; kingdom Viridiplantae; phylum Streptophyta; class Magnoliopsida; order Malvales; family Malvaceae; genus Gossypium; species Gossypium hirsutum. The sequence continues at coordinate 37,674,151 of NC_053428.1, forward strand.
AGTCTAATTTATAGTGATGATCTCATGTAATTTCTCAATGAGCCACCACCACAAACTATTATTGTTTATTTGTTTATTATTGTTTCATATTTAATTGGGAAATTTAAAAATCTTACATATTAATTTTATACGGGAGGAATTCATTTATATCGATGTAAAATTGAAGTGGTTTTACATCTTTCCATAATTTTTCATATAAATAATATTTTAACGATTCAATCATTGAATTTATTAATATATTTACACTCTTTATACATGTAAAATTTTGAATCGATCCAATATCTATATTATATTGATCTAAAATATTATCTAATTAATATGTATTTAATGGTTGGATTTTTTTGTGTGCATAAAACGAATAATTAGAAAATTTAAATTTATATCAAACTTGACGTACGTGATTTATATAAATGGTGCATGAAATATGACAATTGAATTGTTAAAATTTAATCATATAAAAAGTTACATAATGATATAAAATTACTTAAGTTTTACAATAATATAAATAAATTCCATTCTTTTTTATACATATCGTTTAAAACTGTCTATAAAATGGATTAATTTGATACTAAAGAAAACAAATATTGATATGTAACTGCTTACATTTGATAGGTTCTAATTAATTTTCCACTAACTTTATGAATATCTCAATTTATTTTATATAAAAGAAATTTTAAATTTTCATTTCTTTTTTTTCTTCCTAATTAGTACGTTGGTACTAAAAATTATAAAGTTTATAATAATTTGCAACTGAAAAAAAATTTACATTTTAATGCAAATTTAATTAATATGCATCGTATTTGTTTATAAGTTTGTATCTAGTACATTAGTAATGTATTATTTTATTTTACAAATCTCTTCAAAAAATTGTTATATATATATTTATTTATTTAATATTTTATTGTATTCTTATAAGACACTTATCAACCCTCAATTTACTTGTAGAATTTAAAAACTCCATTAATAGTATATTAAATATTATTCTTTTGTTTATTTATTTTCATACATTGATATATCCAAAATTAAATAAAAATGAATATTCATATATGAATGAATGGCTGTGATATCAAATAAGTAGTTTCCAAAATTGCCAAACCTCGATTGTTCTTATTCAAAACCATGTAAAATTTATAATAAAACTCCTTTTTGGGTTTGCATACCTAGCAAAAACTATATGTATAAAGAAAATCTATATATATGAAAAACACAAAGAAAACCTATCATACTTGTTAGAGGTTTTAAATAGTAACACAACCCTACCCTGCCTTGGTCTCCTCCGGTCCAAGGCTGTTTCCAGCCCCTTTTCCCTCCACATGATTGATGCCATTTTCGACTGCTTTTACCTCTGGTAATCCATCTCTATTTATGGTGGACGACATTTCCGTCTTGACCATTTTTCCATCTTCGTTAAATTTTTTGTAAATGTCACCCTTATAAAATTTCCTTGTCCTGTAAGCCAAAAGAAATGAAATAAAAGTGCCAAACACTGTGACTGCTGTAATGATAATGAATGACAATCTGAAACACTCAACCCCATGGCAATCAAGATCTTCACCGTCATTCCTTGAAATCCCCAAAGCTTTCATTTGCTTCCTAGCTTCATTATCGTACAAATTCCCAGTCAATTTCACACTAAGCAAATATGACCCAACTGGGCTTGCCACTGACCCAAAATTGTACAAAGTTGAATAGTATTTGAGGCCGAAAATTTCAGAAATGATAGCAAAAAGTAATGGCCATTGAGCCCCAAAGCAAAATCCAATGATGACCGATGCAACATAAAGGCCTCCAGGGACATCGAAAACTATCAGAAGGTGACCAACACAAGAGACCAGCATGATTAAGGTGAGCATTAGGGGCCTAGGAAACTTGTACTTCATCAAGAAAAATTCTGAGACAAAACCTGCTACAACCCTGCCCAAATAATTCCATATGCTCACAAGGGATACAAATGTGCTTATGCTTCTTGTTGGGTACCCTAGGGAGGTCCCAATTTGCCCCAAATTGTCAATTGCTGTTAAGGTACCCCCTACGCCACAAGTTGTTGCTAAGAAAAGAATGATCATGTCAAGGCTGAAAAGTGCCTGCAAAATTGTGTAGTCATCCCCTCTATTGGGCGCATTGAATGCGGTTTTCCAGCAGGAGACATCGGCTTGATCATTGCTCGACTCGGATAAAACCGTTGCCGCGGTCGATGACGAAGGTTTTTCGGCCTCGGAACTTGGCTTCTCAGTGACAATTTTCAATGGCGAAGGGTCATTTAAGGCCTTGTTTTTGGCCTCCCAAAGCTTGTATTCTTCCATGATCACAACACCAAGTGGCAAAAACAGCAAGAAAGTTACCATGGCGGCACTGCCGCCATATTCAGGCCTTGTGAAGTCGTTTGTCTTCTCGAAAATGATGATGATCATCAAGAAAGAAGCAAGGCCAAGAGAAATGTAAAGGAATTTATAGAAAACTTTGACCTCGTTACCCTGGTGAGCCACCTTCATGACCCGAATTGTACCGACGAAACAAATCGAAATGACTGCCGGTAGCCAACCAATAAGCAATATCAAGGCCTTGGAGTCGTCGCCATAAAAGGCATGGTACAACTGAGTGAGGATGGCACCACTGAGTCCAACGTAACCTTTAAGTATCCCCAACACGACGCCCCGGCTTTTCGGGAAATTCTTGACGCAGGTGACAAGAGACCCCGTGTTAGCAAACGCTTGAGAGTTGGCACCGATGCAAATGTACAAACACATCTGCCAGACTTGAGGCCTAGCTATCCGCTTGGTGACGGCCAACCACATCATGAAGTAGCCGAATAAGTTGAGGACCGCCCCGACCGATAGTACGAACCATGGCGGCGTCACCTCGGCCATCAGGCCGGCGAGGAGACCGACGTTGGAGCCTAGGTCCTTGAAGAAACTAAGCAGATTGAGGGTCGTTTGATCATATCCTAATGATTTTTTAATCTCATTGGAGTAGAGGCTGAATATGTAGGTGGCACCAGCAGCGGACATGATCAACACTGACCCGAAAAAGATTAGCCATGGCCCTGTAAGGACCTGAACGGCGAAGCTTTTCATGCTTAACTTGCCACCACCACTGAAACCTGGCCCTGCAACAACCATCTTTGGCAAGCTTGCTTATAATGCTGGCTTGCTTCAAATTACTGTAAATTTAACAAGATTGATGTTTTAAAGAGTATGGGAACTTATTGCTCAATTTATAGAGAAGGAAAAGTGAGAAATTGCATGGGAAGGATCAAAAGAAAGGATCGAGGAATCGTTTATGGAGAGACTCAGTTGTTGACTGTCTCAATTACTCTTGGAAAACATTGGATAAGTTATTACTTACTAGAATTTTGGAGTTAAAATGAAAAAAAAACAAAGACTATTGTCTACCATCTATAGAAAGAAAATAAACTTTAATGTATTATTTGCTAAATTCAATTAAAATATTTTAAAACAGTAATTAATTAATATTTAATAAAAGTAAGGGTGTGAACTAAAATAGAATGAACATCTTTCTTTTATATTCTTTTACTAAAAGGGTGGAATTTGAAGATATACGAAAATGTTATGTTGATTTAGATTCTAATCCAAAATTTATTTAAGTATAATTAAAGGTTGAATCGTTTCTTTGTTTGAAATCTTATCCAAATTTAATTTCATTTTGCATTCGTGTGGAATATTATCAGCCGCCAATTTGGACAAATATTTTTCTTTGCTTCCTTCTCCTTTTGTTTTTCTTTCTTTCATTTTTTACGTTTCACTGATTGCTATCACCCTTTCTTCTTGTATAATATAGCAACCTGCAGATCTTTTGTATCGAATTTATCGTGGTTAATATTGAGAATTTTATTATTATTTAAGGATTCATAATTGTTAAATTGTAAATTTAATTAAAATTTAATATGATTATCAAATAAAATGTCCAATAAAACAAATAATCCAAGGTGGCAATGAAAATAAAAATGCAGTGACAATAAAATTAATTACTATAATAATAAAATTAATGTATTTATATTCAATCGCAATTAAGTGTGAGGTTAGAAATTATTAAATTAAATTATATATATAATAAGTAATTGTATTTCATATTAAATCAATTATATATGGAATTTTATATTTATCTTAAATAATATTTTTTAAATAAATAGTTGAATTTTGATTAATTTTATTTTTATTTTTATTATTCAGGTATTTATGATTAATTCATATAAATTTTATACTAATCAAATTTATATATTTACTGAATTATTATAAAACTCAAAGTTATATATTGTAATAATTTATATAAAATAATAAATTATTATAAAATTTTTTTATATATTTATTTTAGAATGTGTTTATATTAAATATTAAAGTATAATAATTTTTTATATCAAATAATAATTTTAAAAAAGTTTACATATATTTATTAGATCATTATATAAGAAATAAAATTTATGTCATTTTTATAATAATAAAATTTTCATAATTATTAAATTTATAATAATTATATAATATATATGTGTAAATTGTGTATTGAAAAGTAATACTTTATTAATAATACAAAAAACACTGAAGTTCACAACCTCAACCTCTGCGAATATATATAATTCTAGAAAACCCATAAAAAGGTTAAAAATGGGAACAATGATCTCATTGTAGATACGTTTTTCTTTATTGGTGCTTAGAATTACTTAGGGTTAGATATGCTCGTAAACATTACAGTTTAGTCTTAATTTGATCTCAGGATAGTATTAGAGTTTTTGTAAGCTCGTATAAGATTCGAAAATAAATATGAATCGTTTTATATATTTGTTTTATTTGTATTAGAATGTTTAATGCTGTAAATCGTATTGTATTCTGATCGTAGTTGCTCCGACAACAAATGTGGCGCCTTATAACTCGAACCTAACGATTGGGTTGGGTATATGATGTTACAAGTACAGAAAATCCCCATTTATATCCTCCAGCAACAAATAAGTTTTGTAGTAAAATTAGGTAAATGAAAATGACCCGATTGCCAAATTTATCTATCATCAATATTGTAACGCCCCAAAATTTATATTTCTGATTCTGTTAGGTAATGACACAATTGTGTATCTGCTTCAATGGTTAAATGTTCTAGGCGTGTGTGAGAGGTCCTAAGTTCAAGCCTTAGCTTGGAAAATATTTTGGTTTTTATTTGAATTAAGTCTTACCTTTGGTGAGTAGACTTATAAGTATTTGTTTATTAAAATATATAAGAATGGGCACGCTGGTCTAATGGATAAGTAGAGTGTCAGTATGAGGGAAGTCTTGGGTTCGAGTCTGAGCGGAGGCATTAATTTTGCTGCTAATGCCATGGAAGTGTTTGAGTGGGTTTGGGACATTGAGTAGTTGCAACAGTTGTGGTTTAGTGGGAGCGAAATAAGGGATTTGAGAGTTACCCAAACATTCTGCTCTCCCTCTCTGCCGAAAAACCCTGCAGATTTCCCCTTCTCCATATTCTTTTTTCTTTTTTTCTTCTAGCCAAAATTCCCCTTCTTGCTGCTGTTTTCTTTCTTTTTTTTATATTGATTTTTTGCCCTTTTACATCATCGTTGCTAATCTCTGCATTTGGCGTGAAAGTGTAAGGGTGCGTTTTGTCTCGTTTTTATAAATGTTGAATTGTTAAGAGATTATTTTCTGTTTAGGAGACAGTCAAGGTGCTGTGGACTGCTAAAATGGTGCTCTAAGTCAGCAAGGAACTACCGTTCGTTAACTTTCGGGATTTGACTATTCTTAATAACTCGGTTTAAGTGTCTAACTGAACGACGTACTGTTTAATAATAAGTTCTGGAGTGCTCGTGGTTGCATTAGCTTCGAAACGATACCAGGTGTGTACTCTGATTGCACAGAAAATGAGATTCAGTAAAAGCCAAAAAGGAAACTGTCGATGTCACATGGGCGTGTGGGTTGCCCGTGTGGAGGTTGTGGGCGATACACGGTCGTGTGATAGACGAATCAGGCCGTGCGTGCACGACACTGGTGCGACGGACACAACAGTGTAAAAATCGGTGAGGTCGTGTGCAAGACAAGGGTTCGGCCAATTGGGCCGTGGGGCCTACACGGGTGAACCACATAGGTGAACCACATGGGCATGTGGCCCATACGGGCAGGCCACATAGGCTTGTGAGCCCATTTTTCTAATATGTTCTGTAAGGTTGCACAGGTCGCCCAAGTCGACTGTGACCTGTAGTAGGGTCGGTAAGCCTTACTTAGACCCTTGATTCTGTGATCTGATATTGCGATGTATGTACTACCATGTTACACTTAGCATGTATATTTGTCTGTTTTGATTATGGAAATATATCTGTTAATCTGAGTTATAGCATGTCATTCTTGTATGATGCATTGTATTGAGGTGGTTTGATGAAGTGAAGAAAGTATCTGAAAGGCCTTATAAGCCTGTTATCTGGCAGCTAAGCTACATATTTTTGACATGTGCTGTATTACGGCACTCTATGGTGTGTAGGGTTGGATGGGTCGATTTTATCCCCATATTTGGTGTGCAGGGATGGGTGGGTCGATTTTATCCCTACATGGTGTGTTGGGTTAGACGGAGTTGGTGTGCAGGGTTGGTGGGCATGTTCTGTTATTCTGATATGTTATGCATGATATATATGAGATGGGCTAAGGCCCTAAGTTTGTATTTGATTCTGTTTCTGAATGGGCTAAGGGCCCCACCGATTCTGTAAAGGGTTCAGGCCCGAATGATGATTGAATTCTGTTATCTGATTGTATGCATGCTGAACTGTGGTGATGTACACACTGAGTTACGAAAGTCACCCTTTATTTGTTTATCTATTCAGGTAATCTCCAGCAGTAGCCGGATCGATGCAGCGAAGGACTCGACGGTGACCACTGTTTCTGCTTCTTGATAAGTTTACAATTTTATGACTTATCACTGTTTAATTTTTATTTGGAAAGTTTTGATGTCCATTATAGATTCTGACTTTAATTTGGGATTTTGAACTGTTTTAATGGATTCATAAACTACAACGCAACAAAATACAATTTTTTAAAATAACTAATATTTTCTGTAAATGAAAATGTTTTTGAAAATAATATAGTTTAAAAATCTTTCGCGAATAAGATATGGGATTAAGTAAAATGGTCAGTACCTGTTTCTCAAACTGAAGGATAGATTATAATTGGAATAGTTTTTAAAGTATCAACATGTTATCAAAAGTACTATAATGTGACTTCGCTAGATTCGATCGTAATATCTATGCTAGGTTTGGGATGTTACATTTAGTGGTATCTGAGTCAGGTTACAAAACTCGGTTGTGGATTTGGGTTGTAAAAAGAATGATTTTTGTAAAATGATTTGAAATATTTTTTATAGATAAGTGGTACACCGAGTCTCTGGGGCTGATCTTGTAAGTTTCTGAAACTCTATTTAGAATTGTCTGAAAGCATGTTTAGAATATTTATTGAAATTTTTTTTGATCTGTTTGGAAATACCGTTGTATGCTATGAAACTATTGTAAGTAGTATACTCTACTGAAACACTCTAGGTAGAGAAAACCGAGAACTGTAGTGAGGCTATACTCGTGATAATGAACACTGAACTTTTGATACTGTTCTGCGTAAAATATCTATTAATAAATATTGAAACTGTAAATTGATTTGCATAAAATTGTTAATACATATTAATTCGAAATTACAATGAGCTCACGCGGTACTCGTGGACGGGGTACTAAAGGCCGAGGTAGAGGCTATAAAGGGGCTCGAGCTGATTCCTTAGCATCTGATATGATTCTGAATTTAGATACTAGCGAGACACCGGTATCACTTGCGACAGAGATTGGGTCTAAGTCTTATGATCGTGCGACTAGGGACGACACACTGTCCGAAGCCATGTTGCAGATTTTAGATAGGGTTATTAGGCCTAACACTGGTTCTAAGTGTCGTGGTTCAGTTACGGAACTACTCCGATCCAATGGGCTGAGGTATTTAAGAGCATCACAGGAGTTGCTCCTAATGTGGCTGAATACTGGATGGAGGCCATGGAATGCATTATGGATGATCTAGATTTTTTTGCTGAGTAGAAGCTCAATGGAGCTGTTTTACTGCTTTGTGATGAAGCGTATCAATGGTGGTTGACATTTAAAGAGGGCACTCAGCCCGGTCGATTGACATAGGATCTATTTAAGATTTTCCAGAGTAAGTATGTGAGAGCCAACTATACTGAAGCGAGGCGACGTGAGTTCCTGAATCTCACCCAGGGTGACTGTTCAATGGCTGAGTATGAGGCCGAGTTCCTAAGACTAAGCCGTTATGCGAGAGACATGATGATGACTGAACATAAACACTGTGTCCATTTTGAGGATGGCCTTAGAGATAACTTGAGGGTGCTGATAGCTCCGCAGAGGGAGCGTGAGTTTACTGTGTTGATCAAGAAGGCCAAGATTGCTGAGGAAGTAAAGTGCACTGAGTGCCAAAACCGAAACAGAGGGAAGGCTAAGAGGGATGCAGAGCCGTTGAATTCTGGGTTGAGGCCTAAAAAAAGGCCAGGTCTGATGGGCCCGTGAGAGTTGGGCTTACTGTTGTACCTACTGGGATGACAATTTATCAGCACTGTGATAGAATCCATTCGGGCAAGTGTTGGAGGGCTACGGGAGCTTGTCTTAGATGTTTGTCTACTGAGCATCGTGTTAAGGATTGCCCATTGAGATCTAATCAGATGCAAGCTCCTATTAATGAGACTGTGTAGTCACCGATTGTAGTTCAGCAGCCACCTAGGGTCGTGGTTAGGTTAGGGGTGGTAACGGCATGGGTTGAGAACAGAGAGCACCGGGCAGAGGTGCTGGACTAACTGAGGCGAGGTAGCCTACTTTGGTATATGCTACTCATCACCGTGAGGAACGAGATGCTCCGGACGTCATTACAGGTACGTTTCTAATTTTTAATGTACCTTACTTTGTATTGATAAATATAGGCTCTACACACTCTTACGTAGTTAGTACGGTGTTTGAGACCTTGGGGTTGCCGTTTGAGAGCACTTCTAATAAGATAATAGTGGTGAGTCCGTTGGGGCAGTCTGTTGGAGTTAGTAAACCATTTAGAGACGTTCCGTTAGAGGTTCAAGGAACTGTATTTTTGGCTAATCTTATGGAGCTTCCATTTGGGAATTCGATTTAATTTTGGGTATGGACTGTTAGACAAACATTGGGTAAGCCTGGATTGTACTACAAAAAAGATTGTTCTAAAAACCAAGGAGGATATTGAGGTAGTCGTGGTTGGGGAACGACGAGATTATCTGACTAATGTGATATCTGCATTGGTGGCAGAGAAGTTAGTAAGGAAGGGGTATGAGGCATACTTGGCTTATATCAGTGTTGTTGATTCCAGGAACTCTTCGGTTAAGAATATCCGAGCGGTGAGGGACTTTCTAGATGTTTTCTTAGAGGAGCTACCGAGATTACATTCGAATCGTGAGGTAAAGTTTGCGATTAAGTTATTTTCAGGCACAGCTCTGGTGTCTATTACCCCTTACCGAATGGCACTGAGAGAGCTGATGGAACTTAAGGCTCAGATTCAAGAGTTGTTGGATCGTGGGTTCATTCATCTCAGTATGTCTCTATGGGGAGCACCTGTTTTGTTCGTGAAGAAAAAGGACAGTACAATGAGGATGTGTATCGACTACCGTCAATTGAACAAGTTGATAATCAAGAATAAATACCCACTTTCAAGGATAGACGACTTATTTGATTAGTTCAGAGGGGCGTCAGTGTTTTCTAAGATTAATTTACGATCGGATTATCATCAGTTGAGGGTAAAGGAGGTTGATGTGCATAATATGACATTTAGGACTCGGTATGGACATTACGAGTTCCTAGTTATGCCTTTAGGTTGACTAATACACCAGCGGTATTCATGGACTTGATGAATCGTGTGTTCTAGCCTTACTTAGATCAGTTCATGGTGGTATTCATCGATGACATCTTGGTGTATTCTAAGATAGAGGATCAGCACGATGAGTATCTAAGATTGGTTCTACATATTCTTCGTGAGAAACAGGTGTATGCGAAGTTCAGCAAGTATGAGTTCTAGCTTCAGAAAGTGACATTTTTGGACATGTAGTTTCTGCTAAGGGGATTCGAGTGAATCCTCATAAGATTGAGGCTGTGTTTAGTTGGAAACAGCCAAAGAATGTGTCAAAAATTCGTAGTTTTCTAGGGCTGACAGGATATTATCGACGTTTTGTAGAAGGGTTCTCTTTGATCGCAGCTCCAATGACTAAGCTGCTGCATAGAGGAGTTCCTTTTGTTTAGACTGATGCACAGTAGGAAAGTCTTGATAAGCTTAAGACGGTTTTAACCTAAGCTCCTGTTGAGCTTAGTAAGGACTTCATGGTTTACAATGATGCGTCACATGTAGGTCTGGGTTGTTTCTTGATGCAAGACAATAAAGTTATTACTTATGCATCTCATCAGCTCAAGACTCACGAGGCTAATTATCCGACGCACGATTTAGAGTTGGCAGTAGTGGTCTTTGCTCTTAAGATCTAGAGGCACTATCTGTACGGTGAGAAGTGTACCATCTACACTGATCACAAGAGCCTCAAGTATCTCCTCACTCAGAAGAATTTGAACCTTAGACAACGTCGATGGGTTGAACTGCTTAAGGATTACGACTGCAGTATTAAGTATCATCTTGGTGAGGCCAATGTGGTGGCCGATGCGTTGAGCTGTAGAGCTATGACTGATTTGAGAGCGATGTTCGCTCGACTCAGTTTATTCGACGATGGGAGTCTATTGGTTCAGCTGCAAGTAAGACAGACATTGATTGATCAGATCAGAGATAAACAAGTGGGAGATAAGTCTCTTGAGTTTAGGTTCCGTCAGATTGAGAGTGGGGTTACTACGGATTTTAGGATTAATGATGATGGGGTGTTATGTTTCTAGGGACAAATTTGTGTACTAAATAATGATGACTTAAGACAGTCGATTCTGAAGGAGGAGCATAGTAACCCTTATGCTATGCATCCCGGTGGGAACAAGATGTACCAAGATCTCCAAGAGTTGTATTGGTGGCCGGGGTTGAAACGTGAGGTTACCAACTTTGTTGCTCGCTATTTGACTTGTCAGCAGGTTAAGGCTGAGCATCAGTTACCTTCGGGTTTGCTACAGTCGGTTAAGATACTGATGTGGAAATGGGAGCGAATAACAATGAATTTCGTTAGTGGGTTGCCCTTAACACCCACTAAGAAGGATTTGGTTTGGGTAATTGTAGATCGATTGACCAAAACTGCACATTTCATTCTTGTTAGGATAGACTTCTCCCTACAAAAGCTAGCCAAACTTTATATTTATGAGATAGTGAGGCTACATGGGGTACTTGTCTCGATCATTTCTGATAGGAATCCCCGTTTTACGTCTTAATTCTGGCAGAAGCTTTATGAGGCTTTGGGCTCGAGGTTAGACTTCAGTACTGCTTTCCACCCTTTGACAGATGGTCAGTTGGAGAGGGTAATTTAGATACTAGAGGACATGTTGAGGGGCTGCATTATAGATTTTCGAGGTAGTTGGGTTGAGGGGTTGCATTATAGATTTTTGAGGCAGTTGGAAGGAGTACTTGCCTTTAGCAGAGTTCGCTTACAATAACATCTATTAGTCTAGTATACAGATGGCACTTTACGAGGCACTGTATGATTGTAAGTGTCGTACTCCCTTTTGCTAATCTGAGTTGGGTGAGCGAGTGTTTTGGGTCCGGAGTTAGTATCGGAGACTGAGGATAAAGTCTGCTTGATTCGAGATCGACTGAAAGCGACTTCTGACAGACAAAAGTCTTATACTGATTTGAAGAGGAAAGACATCGAGTTTTCTGTGGCGGTCATGGTTTTTTTTAAGGTTTCACCGTGGAAGAAGGTTTTGAGGTTCGGTCGCAAGGGCAAGCTGAGCCCTCGGTTTATTGGGTTGTACCAAATTCTGAAGCGAGTGTGGCCAGTCGCATATTAGTTGGAGCTACCTCTAGAGTTAGATCGCGTACATGATGTGTTTCACGTCTCGATGTTGAGACGCTATCGCTCTGATCCTACGCACATTGCGCCTATGGAAAAGATTGAGGTTAAACCAGGTCTAACATTCGAGGAGGAGCCGGTTTAGATCCTAGAACACGATGTTAAGGTTCTGCGTAGGAAATCTATCCCTATAGTAAAGGTGCTATGGTAAAATCATAGCACTGAGGAGGCCACTTAGGAGCTGGAGGATTCGATACGTCAGTAGTATCCTCACATTTTTTGATTAGGTAAATTTCGAGGACGAGATTTTTTTTTAGCGGGGTAGAGTTGTAACGCCCCAAAATTTATATTTTTGATTCTGTTAGGAGGTAACACAACTGTGTATCTGCTTCAGTGGTTAAGTGTTCTGGGTGTGTGAGGTCCTAAGTTTAAGTCTTAGCTTGGGAAAAATTTTGATTTTTATTTGAATCAAGCATTACCTTTGGTGAGTAGACTTATCAGTATTTGTTTACTAAAATAAGCAAGAATGGGCCTGCTGGTCTGATGGATAAGTAGAGTTTCGGTGTGAGGGAGGTCTTGGGTTCGAGTCTGAGCGGAAGCATTAATTTTGCTGCTAATGTCGTAGAAGTGTTTCACTGGGTTTGGGATACTGAGTAGTTACAACAGTTGTGGTTTAGTGGGAGTAAAATAAGGGATTTGAGAGTTACCCAAACATTTAGCTCTCCCTCTCTGCCGAAAAACCCTGCAAATTTCCCCTTTTTTATATTCTTTTTTCTTTCTTTTCTTCCAGCCAAAATTCCCCTTATTGCTGCAGTTTTCCTTCTTTTTGTTATTGATTTTTGGCCCTTTTCTATCGTCGTTGCTTATCTTTGCATTTGGCGTGAACTCGGTAAGTGTAGAGGTGCGTTTTGTCTCGTTTTTATGAATGTTGAATTGTTAAGAGATTGTTTTCTATTTAGAAGACAATCAAGGTGCAGTGGACTGCTAAAATGGCGCTCTAAGTCAGCGAAGAACTGTCGTTGTTCTTTAAAGGTAAGGTCGTCATTACTTTCGGAATTTGACTATTATTAGTAACTTGGTTTAAGTGTCTAACTAAGTGACGTACTATTCAATAATAGATTCTGAGTGCTCATGGTTGCGTTAGCTTCGAAATGATACCAGGCGTGTACTCTGATTGCACAGAAAAAAAGATTCGGTAAAAGCCAAAAAGTAAACTGTCGATGCCACACGGGAGTGTCGGTTGCTTGTGTGGAGGCCGTTGGGCGATACATGGCAGTGTGATAGACGAACTAGGCCATGCGTGTGTGACACGGGCGCAACGGAGACGACCGTGTGAAGACTGGTGAGGCTGTGTGTGAGACACGGGCTCACCTAATTGGGCCGTGTGAGCCACACAGGCGTGTGGGAATTTGGGCCAGGCCGTGTGATCCACACGGCTAAGGCCAATTTGGGCAGGCCACATGGGCGTGTGAGGCCATTTTTTTGAAATGTTACGTAAGGTTACACGGGTCGCCCAAGTTGACTGTGACCTGTAGTAGGGTCGATAAGCCTTACTTAGACCATTGATTCTGTGATCTGATATTGCGATGTATATACTACCATGTTACACTTAACATGTATATCTGTCAATTCTGATTATGGAAATATGTCTGTTAATCTACGTTTTAGCATGTCATTCTTGTATGATGCATTGCATTGGGGTGGGTTTGATGAAGTGAAGGAAATATCTGACAGGCCTCATAAGCCTGTTATCTGGCAGCTAAGTTGCATATTTTTGACATGTGCTGCATTGCTGTACTCTATGGTGTGGAGGGTTGGATGGGTCGATTTTATCCTCATATTTAGTGTGCAGGGATGGGTGGGTCGTTTTTATCCCCACATGATGTGTTGGGTTAGACGGAGTTGTTGTGCAGGGTTGGTGGGCATGTTCTGTTATTCTGATCTGTTATGCATGATATATTTGAGATGGGCTAAGACCCTAAGTTTATATCTAATTCTGTTTCTGAATGGGCTAAGGGCCCCATCGATTCTATAAAAGGTTCAGGCCCGAATGATGATTGAATTCTATTATTTGATTGTATGCATGCTGAATGTGGGGATATATACACTAAGTTGCGAAACTCACCATTTATTTGTTTATCTATTCAGGTAATCCCCTGCAGCAACCGGATCAGTGCAGCGGAGGACTTGACTGTGACCACTGTTTCTGCTTCTTGATAAGTTTACGGTTTTATGACTTATTACGGTTTAATTTTTATTTGGAAGGTTTTGATGTATTAAGGCCATTATGGATTCTGACTTTTAATTTAGGATTTTGAATTGTTTTAATGGATTCATGAACTGCAACGTAACAAAATATAGTTTTCTAAAATAAACTAAGATTTTCTGTAAATGAAAACATTTTCGAAAATAATATGGTTTAAAAAGCTTCCGCGAATAAGATATGGGATTAAGTAAATCAATCAGTACCTGTTTCTCAAACTGAATGATAGATAATAATAGGAACGGTTTTTAAAGTATCAACGTGTTATCAAAAGCACTATCATGTGACTTCACCAGATTCAGTCATAACATTTAGGCCGGGTTTGGGATGTTACAAATATGGTTTCAATGAGCCTCAGTATTAATGCTCGGGTGGCATACTGCACGTCTATATCTACCACAACCACTGTTAACACTTTAAAGAACTGGTCCAACCATGTATGTAAGATAAACGACCCTACAATCTTATCATCCGGAGGAACAACTCCAAGGTAATCGTTACAAACATTAGTCAAAGGCATTCTAGTATCCCTTGCTATGACCAACCCATCAATGGGTGACGAGAGAATGAAAGTAATGTTTTTGAGGGTGATAATACACTTTCTTATCGGTAGATGAAAATTATGCGTATCCAGTCACCACTGTTCAATCAATGTAGTAGTCAAATCTGGGGAAACTGTGCATGGCCCCATTTCAAGGCATACCCGTATTGAAAACATTCATATATTCACAGATTTGATAATCTATCGCCCTAAATCAAGCTGAGCCTGGCCCTGGTTATGAAGGATGAAGGATGTGATCAACATCCTGTCAATTTATTTAGTCAAACAATCAAATAAAAAATAACTATATTTTTAGAATATCATAACTATTAAATTAAATTTACAACATGTTGCAGTTCATCAAACACGTGATCTAATCTAAGTCATGTCATACCCGAAGTCTGTTCCGCAAGAACCAAAAATTTTAGAAATACATTTTTCAAACCTAAGCATATATAATATCGAATTTCATAATATACTACATACAATAATGACTTAAAATACACATTTTTTTATAAAACAATAAATTATTTAGCATAATAACGTTACATTTCTATAACTGCAAAAATTAAATAACAATAAACATATCATTTAATAAAAAGAAATTCTAATTTAATAAAAATAACTATTTATTTAACATAAAAATTCGTAACCTTAAACCAAATTTTCTATAACTTAAGAAATAAAATATGGAAATTCATATACCAATAGATTGATTTAAATGTGAGTATATAACAATATTGATTTCATTTAAACATATAAAAACATAATTCAAACATTATTTACTATTAACTGTCACATTATAAAAAGACATATGATTGGAATTTAAAATTGAAATAGATTGAATGTGGTTTCCAAAAGAGATTGTTAAACCTATTCATCTTTGAAGAATCTCTTTAAATTGATGTTGCATATATTCTTTGGGAAAAGGGATGCTAATTAATGGAAGTTTCTTTGGATAGCTACTTGCCCCTACCCTCCATCTTTGCTTCTTTTTTCTTTTTTTTTTTAATTCCAAAGTTTTTGTTCATCTTCAAAACTTACACTTAATTCAGGATTTATTTATAAAACATTTTCAAAGATAAATGTAGAGGCTGATTTTTTAATTATTTGGACTAAACAAAAATTAATCCCAAACCTATATTGTCAATATAATTTTCTGTTTCCACCCTTCTACTTTTTCTTTGACCAATTATTTATATTCTAATCTGCAAGGCTAGACTTAATTGAGTATTGGATATATACATCTATATTACTTTTTTTAGAGCTCTTGTAAAGTAAACACAATATAATTATAAGTAAATGCCCGAACAACTATAAACAAGTCGGAATGTCAATGGAGCCAAACGGTTTTGGTGCTCCAAAATTTCAAATTATTTTCATTATGTACTTTAAATTTTTGGAAAATTTTAATTTCAGTCTCCCAATAGTTTTAAAATTTTGTATAGACTAATGTTTTTTTTGAAAAGCTTCATTAATTCTCTCAAAAATTTTAGAATTTTAATTAAACTTCCAAAATTTTTGGATATTCTTATTAATCCCTCAAATTTTTTGAAAATTATAATTAGACAGACCCTTGAAATTATATGTAGTCATGACCAAACTTGATGGCACATTTTTGACACTAGCTATGAAGTAAAACCAAATCATTACAAAGTATAAACAATTAAAGAACTGGAATATAATTAAACAGAATTCGCACATGACAATTGTACATTGTGAGACTTCAATCTAGACGCTCAAAAGCCCAAGACTTTTATCTTTGCCAACAATGTCAATATCTCATTTTATAGATATATATGTTACTTCAAATAAATGATTAAGTATCAAATTTTAAATTATTGACCTAACAAATAAATTATTTTAGAGATAATATTTCTTTTAAATAAATCGTCTTATTTATTGTTAGTGAAGTTTAATAAAATAAAACATGGTAATTTTTTAATATCTTTTTCTAGAGATAAGAAAATCTATATTAAAACCAACTAATAATTTTTAAAATAATCATATAAAAGTTACTAATTATTATTTAATTGTTAGACCCAAAATTTATTACACAGTTAGGTAAAAATAATTAAAACACGACACAAACCCTAACATGACATGAATATGAACATAATACATGTATATATATATATATGATATGAGTTATTAATGCATCAAAATATATAAATAATATAAAATATTTTAAATACAACCATGTGAGGATAAAATAAATAAAGACGTCTATGACTCAAATTTTCAATTAATATGAAATATGCGGTTTTCAATTACACCTAAAGTGTACAAGTTTCAATAGTTTTTCCTATATAATAAAAAATTTTGAAGTTTTTCTTTTAGAAAATCTTAAAATTATACATAAATTTTAATTTAATATGTAAAGTTATACACAAATTTTAATTTTGTTCAATTTTATAAATGAAATTTTGGTTTGATTTAATTTATACAAAATATTAACATAATTATTAATATATGTCATTTTAAATTTACATACATATAATATTTAATCAATATAAAAATAAATCAATGTATTTATTTTTTTAAAATGCGCATGATTAAATTAAAATCAAAATCAAGATTTTTTATATACATTTGAATCAAAATTAAGTTTTATGTGTATAATTACACTAAATATTAATTTATGTATCAAATTATATATTGAATAAAAAATCATATATAATTTTAAAATTTATCTCATATTTAAACTTCATGACTTATGATATTAATATACTAGTTTTTTTGTTTCGAAATCATTTGTAATATTATGATAAATAATATAAGATTATAAAGAGGAAAATTTGAAAAATTAAGATTGTGATGATATGTGTATATATGGTTAGTGATTGTGAATTTTGTAATGTATCATAAATTATATGTTAGTGTTCAATGTAGGAAGACGTAGGTTTAAGTACATTGAAGCACATTATCTTCTTTTATATAGATTGAGAGTTCTAATTGTGTTAAAAAAAGAACAAATATGATCTGAAACTATAATTAAATTATTAAAAAAAACTTAAATGAGTAAGAAGCAAATACCAAATTATTAGACATGAGTTTGGATATACTGAAACACTTTATTTTCCTATTTATATATTAAAAATTCTAAATATTATGTTAAAAAACTATAATCAGAATCTATAACTAAATTATTAACAAAACTTGTATTATAACATCAACATCAACAACAGATTAATTTATTATTTAAGTTTATAATATAATTGGGTTTTGGATGTGCTGTACTGCACCCTTTATTGATTTTTCAATTTTCAAATATAAAACAAGTCAATTATCAGAGTTTGATGAAGCAGTTTAGTCAGTGTTTATTTTCTACTTACACTTATTTAATTAAATTAAATATAATTGTAATTATTTTAATATTTTTATTTAAATGGATTGAATATTCTACTTATGATCCGACTCAATCTGATTCTTAGATACCTTCAAATATTTGTTTAATTATTATTGGTCTTCATTACAAGTGTTCATAAGTCATATTATAACTACCATCAAAAGTTTTAATATATTTAATTAATAGTAAAATTAAATATTAAATTAAATTTTATTAAATTTAGGGATAGTAATGAGGTGGGGTGGGGTGGATATTGCTAAATTTATTATCGCCTCATAATTAGCACACTTTGCTCTACCACCCACCCCGCTCCATTATGATTGTATAATCTTGAAATCTAATACCACCTCCATGAATGTTGGATGCATTCATCTCTACCTCATCCAGTTCCACTTCAATTTAATTGTTGTTATTTAACTTTAATTCTTTTCAATCTTTTTAAAGTAAGTAAATATTTAAACATAATTTTTTAAACAATATTTAAGTATAAAATATATGTATTTTTTTTCTATATTACATTATTACATTTTCCCCTTATTGTTTATATATACAAGAATAAAATCATAAGTGTATATAGTTAAACGAGTCGGGGCAGCGTAAGTAATTACCATAATCATTTCATATCCACTATCCAAAAAAAAAAATTCATCTCACCCCATCCTGCATCTACTTTTCAAACAAAAAAAAATCACTCCGAATTAGAATCCATGAGACAATTCGAGTTTTACAATCCATAATTAAATCAATATTATCTAATTATCTTTTATTAATTATCAAATTAAATTCATCATAATCTATATAACTATATATAAAAGACATCCCACTTGTTAATTTCTTTTCTACATTGTAAAAAAAATTATTAAATTATAGTTTAGGTTTTTTTTTTGATAAAATATTTCAGATTGGACTTATGTAAATAGAGACTAAAAGAATACAAAAAATATCCAAGCAAAACTAGAACCTTATGCCCGAAATAATCAGGTCCAAAAAAGAAAACTAATAAAGGAAGACTAGCCCGATAAAGTGTACTGCTAGTCCAACACCTAACAAAATATCTAGATATTTGTAGAAAATTCTGGAAACAGCAATTAAGCGCCGAACCAGTGCCCAATTAGAAAAACGCTCTGAAATCTGTCAACCCATCCTTTCATTTCCTTTTCAGTTTTGACGATTTCAATCCCCCAAAAGCTTATCTTCCCAAAAGCATTTCTATTTTCTATGAAGCTTTCCTTTTCCTACTGCTTTCTTTCCCAGCAAAACTCTCAATCTGGTTCCCGTTCCCATTCACGCCTCTCTTGGTCTTCAGCATAAGTAGGGACTTTCATTTCCAGGTATACTTTCTCTTTCCTCTTTAGAGTTTCAGTTGCGATGGTATGAGCGAGGGTATTTGTTTGTCTCGGTGTGTGATTGAATCTGATTATGTTCGCTTTTTTATTCTCCTGCTGTATATCATGGATATATGTCGCTATCAATGACCGATCCTGATCTTGGGTTCTACATTTTCTGATTATTGTGAGGGAATCTCCTTCTATAATGATTGAATGCCAGCCCTTCTCCACCCCTGTTTGAACTGCTTTCCAACATGCTATTGCTTCAGCAGCAAAAGCTGAGGTAATCCCGTGATGAAGCTCTGAGCGTGATACTAGGACTCTTCCTTCCTGATTCCTGGCTACTATACGTGATGCCGACTTGTTCTGCCTCTCATTGAACGCACCGTCGAAGTTAATCTTGACAAAATTATGAGGTGGGCGCTGCCATTTTCTACTATCATCTCTTTTCCCAGTTTTCTTTTGCTCAAAACCAGAAATCTCTTTTATGTAGCTTTTGATGAAGTCTGCGATTTCCTTACCAGTGCTAACCTTGTTTTCATGGATTCTTTTATTTCTAGCGCCCCATATGGCCCAAAGCGCGCAACAGAAAAGATGACATTTGCAAGGATTGAACTGCTCAAAAACCCATGTAAGCCACTTTATAAAATCCATGTTTTGAGCCATAATATTATTCTGAATGGATAACGCTGTCCATACTTCCATTGAAACAGGGCATTCTCGGAATAAATGGTCAATAGTCTCAACCCCTTTCCCACATCGAGGACAATTTGTGCAATTTGCAAGGTTTCTGCTTCGCATATTTGTCTTTGTAGGCAGATAGTTCCTTGAAAATTTCCAAACTGTAATCTTTATTCTCTCTGGTATATGAAGGAGCCAGAGTTTTTTATAAAAATTCCTATAGATGGTCTGTAAAGCATAAGCTCTAGGAATTCCATCATAAACTTGTAATAGTTTATAGGCACTGCGTACTGAGAATTCGCCTGAAGCCTCGACCCCCCAAATAAAAAAATCATCGTGAGGTATCTGTGCCAATAGAATACGAAGGATTCCTGCAGCGTCTTCTTCTGAGAAGGTATTTTGAATTAGCTCCTTTCTCCATAGTCTTTTACTGCTGTCGATCAAAGCAACTACTTTAGAAACACTCGTAGTATTAACTGCTGTGGATAATCTAAAATTGGGCGCCTCTAGTATCCAAGCATCATGGTGAATCGATAAGTTAAGACTAGTACCAACCCTCCAACAAAGCCCTTTGTCCAAAACTCCTCTAGCTGCCCAAATAC
The DNA here is from genome assembly GCF_007990345.1 of Gossypium hirsutum. Taxonomy (NCBI): domain Eukaryota; kingdom Viridiplantae; phylum Streptophyta; class Magnoliopsida; order Malvales; family Malvaceae; genus Gossypium; species Gossypium hirsutum. The sequence goes on from NC_053428.1 coordinate 37,694,882, forward strand.
TTCACCACACATAAGAACTAGAATTCCCTAACTGAGAATTTAAAAAATGATCGTTTGGGAAATATTTGGCTTTAAAGACTTGTGTAACAAGAGAACCTGGATTATTAATAATTCTCCAGCCTTGCTTAGCTAAAAGTGAAACGCTAAAATGAGCCATATCTCTGAAACCCATTCCTCCCTCCACTTTAGTACAGCACATGAATTTCCATTGACACCAGTGAATTCCTTTTTTCCTTTTTCCTTTTTGCCACCAGAATCTAGCAAAGATATTCTCCAAATCCCCACATAATGGCTTAGGAAGAAGAAAACAGGTCATAGCATAGGTTGGTATAGCTTGTAGTACGGATTTTATAAACACCTCTTTTCCCCATTGAGATGGGAGACGTGTACTCCAGTTTTCAATTCTTTGATTGATTCTATCCTTCAGATTCTGAAACGACTCCCTCTTTCGTCTACCCACCATATTAGGGAGACTTAAGTATTTCTCCATATTCGTCGAGCACCGTACTCCCATATATTTGATATATCTGCCCTATCTCCCTCTGCCATATTTGAGCTGAAGAAGATTGTTGATTTGTTGAAGTTAACACACTGACTGGAGCATCGCTCATACTCCTTTAAAATATCTTTTAGGATCCTTAATCCTCTTTTTGTGGCTCCTCCAAACAGAATATAATCATCTGCAAACAGTAAATGTGAAACCGCTGGTCCTCTTCTGCTAGCCTTGACACCCTATAACAATCCCTCTTTTATAGCCAACCTGATCAAGGAAGATAATCATTCACTGCATATTAGAAAGAGGAAAGGGCCAAGTGGATTGCCTTGACGAAGCCCTCTATTCGGTATGAAAACATGTCCTCTACTTCCATTAATGTTCACTACATACGATGTTGTGGATATACATCTCATAATTAGCGTCACCCATTTTTCTGCGAAACCCATTTGAATCATTACTTCCTTCAAAAACACCCACTCTACTCTATCATAAGCTTTACTCATGTCTAGTTTCACTGCCATGAATCCCTTCTTCCCCGTTCTTTTCTGGCGTAAAGTGTGTAGAAGCTCATAAGCTATTAACACGTTGTCAAATATTAATCAGCTAGGAACGAACGCACTTTGGGCATAATCAATGCATCTCCCAATAAATTTCTGGAGGCGATTTGCAATTGTTTTGGTAACAAGCTTATATAGAACTGTGCATAGGCTAATAGGTCGAAAATTCACAAGATTTGTAGGATTAGAAATTTTTGGAATAAGTACCAATTCCGTTAGATTTAAAGAATCGAAATCCTTACCCTCGTTTAAGACCCTTAAGAAAAAATCTTCAACATCTCGGCCAACAATGTGCCAGAATTTCTGAAAAAATAGAGCCAGAAAACCATCATGTCCTGGTGTTTTAGTGGGCCCTGAATCTTTTAGAGCCGAATACACTTCTTCTACCGAATATTCTGCCAATAGAGCTGCATTCATATCCTGTGAGATGCTTTTATTAATGCCTGATAATAGATGGGTTAAATTCCCCACTCCTTTAGGTGAAAGAAGATTCTGGAAGTAAGCTGTAGCTGCCTCATTTATTTCCGTTTTATCAGAAATTTCCTTGCCCTCAGCTGTTTCCAACCTATTTATTGTGTTGATCCTTCTTCGAAAGAAGGCGAAGTTGTGAAAAAAAGTTGTGTTCTTATCCCCAAGTTGAAGCCAATTAGCCCTCGCTCGTTGCTCCCAGAACATTTCATCTTTATCAATCTCCATATTGAGATGAATTCTAGTATCAATTGCTCTTGTCAGAATTTCATCATCTCTGTCCTTCCCTATTAACTCGCCGAATTCCTTTGTAACCTTTCGTTTCAACCCATCTCGATTCTTTTTTATTAATGCTGCCCATTTTTCCAAGCTGAATTGTAGCCCTTTCAATTTCTCTACAATCGTTCCATTTGTAGGCTCCCATGATTTCTTGACCTCTTCCTCAATGGACTCCTCCATTGTCCACCATACCTCGAATTTAAAACGTGGAACTCCTTGGAAGCTGCTTTCAGATGTTGTGCTAATAAGAAGGGGGCAATGATCTGATAAAGAAGACGTTAGATGATGTATCTTACCCCTTGGAAAAAGCTTCATTCATTTTCCATTCTCCACACCCCTGTCCAACCTCTCTTTGATGTTTGTTTCTGTCGTGTTTCCTCTCTCCCAAGTGAACCATACTCGAGAGAAGGATAGAAGCACGATACATCTTTATTATGCCTATATGGTGAGCCATAGAAACCTGTAAATCTCCAGACTTCATCTACATTTTCTTCTTTGATCAACACATCAATATGACTAGATGAGAACGTTTTTAACCTAACTCCAAGAGTTGCTTTCCATGCTAGACAGATTCCTCCACGAGAACCATCAGCGCCTACATCAATCCTATTTCCAAAGCCACAGCTCTTTCTAATTTTTTCCATCCGCTTTTCATCAATTTTAGTCTCCATAAAGAAGACCATTTGGGGATTTTGTTGCTTCAGCAAAAACCGAAGCCTTCTTATTGCCTGTGGATTCCCCAGTCCACGGACATTCCAACATATTGTTTTTATTGCATTCGGTCGGCTTGCCTTTTGGCAGCCGCCGATCTCTTTCGGTTGGAATTTTCTTCCTGCAAAAATATTCCATCAATAATCTCCAAAGTTGGTTGACCATATCTCCGCTTTTTTGTTGCAACTTCCCAGATTCCATCTGGGCCATATTCACCAGCTTCAATCTCTAATAATTTCCTTTTTCCAAGTTTACTTTCTCCCACAGAAGCACTCCGCTCTTTTGTTGATTTAGCTCTTTTCCAGCTGGATTTCTTGGAAGGTTTCAACATACCGTCCATTATATCATTATTCCCAGAACTTTTACCATCCAAAATTACACATCTCTCTGGCCTCTCCTCCACGATCTCTACTTCTGTCAACTGAGCAATATCTTGTTTTCCTGGAGACACATCAGTACTATCTTCCTCTTGTGGATGCGTTCCTTGGTTCTCCTCTGTCTTTTCTATATACGAACGTTGTGGGAGAAATTTTTTTGACAGAGCATTTAATTTTAAACATTCTTTTCCAAGCAAAGCCAATTCTGCCTTCAGCGCTAGTGAAAAAGGTGGGTTATCTCTAACTTTTTCTTTTCCTGCAGGTTTTATCACTTTACATCCTTGGAGACCATGTTCCATTCGTCCACAGCCAAAACAAAAAGTAGGTAGTTTTTCATATTTAAAAGAGATCCAAGAATTACTGCAATTATCTGTTGAGACAAAAATACCCCTCCTAAGAGGGTTCTGCACATCTAAATTAACCCTAAGACGACAAAACTCACCATTGATCTCAGATCTGATTATGCCACCAACCATAACTCCAATAGCATGCAAGAGATCTTTCTTGTCAAGCTCTGGTGAGCAAGGACCTATCTTGATCCAAAACGGAGAAGAAGTAAGTTTAATCTGCTCTCTCTGTATCGGTTCTGTTAAGCGATCAAAGATAATTAAATTCTTTCTAAATAACCATGGCTGACCTTCCATAATAGTCTCTAAGTCTACATCAGATTCAAAACTAATCAAAAATAGGTTTTGCCCGGCGAGTGTGATCTCAAATTTATTCTTTGTTTTCTATATACTTTTCATCTGTGCCCTAAAGCTGTCTGGATTGTAAGATTTCTCTGTCCATACTGTACATATTAAGGTTGGCTTGTCTTTTGGTTGCACCATCGAGCTCTTTACTGACAGTTGAATGAGCTCTTCTGCTAAAAGAGAGACCTCGTCTCCCCCAAAACCCTCTTCACCACCACTACCCATCATCCCAAGCCATAGCAGCCACTGTTTTCACTAGGAAACTAAAGAGAGCACTCTTGGCTATTAGGGTTTTTCTCAAATTTGATATTTTTTTATAGTTTAGGTTTTTTTAGTATGTTTAGATTTCATACTTAATCTTTACAGTTTAATTTCAAACATAATACCTATATTTTTATAATATTATTAATTAGTCCAAATAATTAACATCGCTAACTTTTTTTATTAAAATATTATATGATTATGTATAATTTAAACGCCTTAAGAGTTTTAGAGGGTACGCATGGCTTCCTTTTTTTTTTATTTTAGGTTTGCGTTACATTTTTGACATTATAATGTAATGGTCAAATTTCAATTTTGGTCCTTAGATTATGCTCAAACTTGAGATTTAATATATATAATTTAGGTTTTGACATAATTTGGTCCTTCAACATTTATAATGTCATTAGTTATTTTAAATAGTTTAACTATTTCAATCAAAACATTAATGTTAATTTTTTTTAAACACTATTCCAACAAAATATATTTTATAATGACAAATTCGAATGGTATTTTTAAGGAAAAAAATCCTTATACAACGTTATTTATATTGTTGCGTGATTACCAAGTAATTTATTTTTTTAAAATTCAAAATGTCACACCATATAATTTAATAGAAGAATTTTAATCATAGTAACAATTGGACTCAAATTTTTAAATTTGAAAACTACATGGACTAAATTCTTAAAAATAAAAGTAAGGAAATTAAATTACAAATATACAAAGTTTATAGGAACTTAAGATCATATTTTAACCTTCAAAATTTTTACTCTATAATTTGAAAAAAATAAATAGTCAACCCAATGTGAAGCGCCAAGAACTATACTAATTATTTAGAATTAGATGCTAATTTTGAATTAAAATTTGTGAGTAACATGTTTATTAATTATTTTAAATTTATTTTTTAAAATATTTTATCTCATGGGTTGAGCACATTTCCTCATTGAATTACACGAAAAGATATGGAGTAACTCTTTTAAATGCATTTAAAGTATATAAAAGTAACCAATGACGCTTTAGTTTAGTTGGTAAAGATGCGGATACTGAGTCTTAAGTATCTAGCTTTGAGACCTATCATGTGTAATTATATGCATAGGTCTTTTTTGAATATAATTTTTTTATACTTAAGCTCAAACTAAACTCTTCTCATCAATTCATTTTACTATTTAAAAAATACATTAATTACTTTTAATTAATTTTCATTATTATTTAATTTTCTAAACATGTAACTCAATAGGTAAAGTCTTTGGCTTCTTTTGAATGGGCGGTGGTTGTGGAATAATAGAATATTTTACCTCACAGTTACAATAACTAATCTCATCGTCATTATTGTTTTTAACCTTACTAAAGATAAACACATCGCCTATCCAAAGACACCTTTAGACTCTTTGAATATCCAACCAGAATTGGGCTTTTTTTTAATTACAAATAACGTCAAAATTCACCTTTAGACACCTGTGTCCCTAGCCCGTGTGACCTAAACAGTGCCTCACACGGTCTACCACATGGCTTGACACACGGCCGTGTGGCACACATGGCCTACTATACGGTCTGGCAGACGACCATGTGGCGTCGAAGGCCATATTTTTCAACGTTTGTAAATTGTAGAAATTGAAGTTTTTGTTACCCACATATTACAGATTCGATGCAAAAGCAACAAGGATGAATTCTTGTCCCTAAAATGACATTATAGCGATAAATCAGACGACTCATTCATAAACACATTGCTAGGATTAGCGTCCAAAACCGAAGTTACGTCGAAGAACTTTTGACACAAAATCTTAAATTGAAACTTACCGGCTACCAGTTGAGCTAGGCAAGAGAAGTCAAATCCCGTATAGAATCAATTTGGCGTAACATAGCAAAAGGAAAGGCAACTTGAAGAGAATAATCAAAGTGAAGAAAAAAAATGAAGAAACAAAGAAGAAATGGGAAATGAATGTGGAATAAACACAAGAGGTTTCTGGGAAGTTTAATTAACACCAAAGAGTACACAAAAGCTTAACCATTAAACCACTAGGTACATTGTTATCATCAATTTATCGAAATTAACTTATAACTCACATGTCCAAATATAGGGTTTTAATTAAAAATAGCAAAATTTCAAGAGATAGGATTTGAACCCAAAACCTCACATTTATAATAAGAACACTTAACCACTGAACCAAATCAATTTACTTATAAAAAATTTCCAAAATCTAGACTCAAAATCGAGAGATAACCACTCTTGATTTCAAAACTCAATTTTTTCTAACCCAATTTTTAAGATGTTACATAAACTCAAATCATTACCTCAAATCAATTTTTTTTGGATGGGCGGTGGTTGTGGTGCTGTGAAATATTTTACCTCATAGTTTCAATAACTAATTTCATCATTACCGTTATTTTTAATCTTACCAAAAGTAAAAGTATCGCCCATCCAAAGATATCTTTAAACTCTTTGAATATCCAACCATAATCGGGTTTTTTTTTTAATTACAACTAACATCAATAATTGAAAGCAATTAAAGAATAAAAAAGAAATTGAAAGCAATTGATTTATTACCAGACTTTTATTTGGAACATCACATCATTTAGTAGAACATTTTTTGTTTATTGAAGTTAAAAATATTAGGTGGTTTAAATTTGCACTTCTCAAATTTGACTTTCTTATTCACCAAAATTCAAATTTATATATTATATTTAGTTTCAGATTCACATTGCGGATGTCAAGAGACGGAGACACGCAGGCAGCAACACGGGCTGACATCGGCGCCAGACCAAAGCACCAACTACACAACACCTATGCATGCAGAATGATACGTTGAAAAAAAAATGCAAAATGACGTATTAGAAAAAGAATGCAATGCATACGAATATTCAAATGTTTCAAAATTTATATATTATAAATTATTAATCTACAAATTTTTTTCTTCAAAATTTACAAGTAAAATCAAAGTGCATATATATAATTATAAAGTATGGAATCAAACAATTATAAGATTAAGATTTGAAACAATACAAAATATAATTGAATAATTGAATAAAAATTTATATGGTAATAACATATAGTAAAATTTAAGGATTCACCCATATAATTACACATCATAAATTTCAATTTTAAAGATTCTGAACTTATAATTTTCACTTGTGCTAAGGTTTAGACTAACTAGAATGACCCATTCTACTATTCTTAAAATAATAAAATATTTTATAGTGATATTAATCTATTTTTATAATTAAATTTAAATAAATAATAATAATTTTTCCATCCATTTAAATTTAAATTTACCATATTAATAATCAGATTTAGAACACATTGGAGAAGTTTGGAGTTTGGGATTTTTTTTAATAAATCAAGACATTTTCAATATTAATTTTATTTTATAGAGATTACTCTTTTTAGAGTTTATAGTTGTATTTCTTAACAATATTATTTTTAAAATTTAAACTCGTACAATGGTGAGAATACTTTTAAAGCTGAACAAAATTGATTGCAGCAAAAAGATTCAAAAATCGGTGCCATGTTTTGTATGATTGATGATATGATTGAAATTGAGAATGAAGACTTATCAACTCCTCCAGAAGCATATGATGTTGCTTACATCTTCGTTGCCGAAACACAAATCATTTCTTGTTGTTGAATTTGTAAACATCAACTTTGAAATTACGAATGACGATTACAAACATTCTAACTTAAAGAGTAGTTTTTAATGAATAATTTATTTAAGACTTGTGTTAGGTAATAGTCGATTTATTTTCATTTTTATTATAATTTAAATTCGACTTAAGGTGAATCCTGAGTTAATTATTTAATGTTTAAAATAATATAAATTTATTTTATTTTAATATATTCTCATAATTTATACATGGAAAGAACCAAACTTATCCAATTTTTGTGGGTAATCCGAGCTTTATACATATTTAAGTCTCCCACACAAAGGAAGCTTTAGCTTTGATAAATAAAGATGCTGAAATTGACTTCACAAAATATTCTTATAGAGATTAAAAAGAAGAATATATATGAAAGTAAAAAGCATTCGAAGAATATTTTTCGTGTTAATTAAAAACACTGCAAATACTACAATTAAAATATCGGTTTCAATATGAGTTTAAATGTTCTTAAACGTATTATTTTATTATTGAAGAGTTGAAAAAAAATTATTAAGTAATTTTAAAATTTTATATCAGAAGAAATATATGGATGGGATATTACTTTTATATATGACTAATGAACCAATTATATTAAATTTGGGATTTAAAGTTTTCAAAGATATGAAATGATGCCTTTCGTCTTATACACCTGCTTTTGAAACTAAACTTGATTTTTAACTTAAAAAGGAGCATCTCAAATAACAATTAAACTTTTTCTAGAATTAAACCATTTTTCCTCCTCCTACTTCACGTGCACCGAAGCTATATATAGAATTGTTATTCTAGGTATCCACACAACATAATTTTTATCCCAATTTGATGAATTCTTTTTCATGGTTGATAGGCTCAGTATTTAGATTCAATCGAATCAAATCAAATTTATAATCATTTTATTCAAAATTAAATACTTAAAAGTTAAAGCTAAAGTTGAGTATTTCCACTTTAGATTATGATGACATTTTGAAATTGGATAACAAATAGAAGACAACTTACTGGCTATTTTACTAAATTGATAAAAAAATTAATTATAAAAATGTCTCATATTTAAAAATAATCACTCAAATGACCTGAAATAAATAGTAAAATAGGGTTGGAGGACTTAATGGCAGGCACCACCTTGATATTGGACCCAATTATTGCCTGATGATTGTGTTAGGCTTAAAAAAATTAATTTTTGGGGTTGGGTGGACTTAATGACCGGCACCTAAGTATTTTTTTTCATACGGTACCACACTGGTATACATTTATACTAGTATTTAAATAAAATGGTTGGAGGAATAAGTGGCCGATACCACTTTATAATATTAAAAAAATAATTTTTTTGGGCGTTGGCACATTGATGGCCGACACCCACTTTGTTAGATAATTTTTTTTTAGGTTGGGGTTACTAGATGGTTGACATCAATTATTTCGGGAACTGGGTTCTTTTTCGAGTGTTGGGACACCGATGTCTGACACTCTTGTACCCGATTTGAAAAAAAAAGAATTCTGGGTGTTGGGGCATTGATGGCCGGCACCTTAGTACCAGATTTGAAAATTTTTTTTAGGGGTGTTAGGACATTGATGGCCGGCACCCTCTTAGGTCTATTTATATGGAAGCTATTTGGTTGTGGTATTATAACTAGATGAGAAAAAAATTTGTTAAGATTATCTTCAAATGGGAGTGTTTGGGTACATACCATCAAATGGGGATGCCGTATTTGGGAGTGTATAATCAAATAGGTGTGATGTAATGGATTGTAGATGGTAGTGTGTGGGAGTGTACAACTGAATTTTAGGGTTGAATTTTATACTGCCATGTTCTAACGGAGTTGAATTATATACTATCACGTGAATCGAAAGGCTATGCCATCAAAGGTTGGATGACTTCCTCCGCCATAGATGGCGAACTGTGTAGACCGGTTACGATTAAAGAATACAGCGGGCGAACATGGTCGAATTTACTAAATGCAACATAGACCTGATTCAAATAAAAGATGACTAACTGTGGAGAAACTAGTACTCAAAACGTTTGTATTATTTTTGTATCCACAAATGAAATTTAGTTCGTATTATTTGCCGGTCGAATTTTATATTTTTGTATATCAAGTTTCTAAAATGTTCTTATTAATTTTGTATATGTAAATAAAAATTAGTCGGTGTTATTTGTTGGTCGAATTATATATTGCCGTATATCAATTTTCTAAGATGTTCGTATTTTCTTGTATATGTAATTTTTGTTGGGTCTTATTATTTTTCAGATTATTTTGTACTCATCTATGCCCAGAAATAATTAAGTTAAAAATTAAAAAAATTTCGTATTGGAAAAATAATTACAAACGTATTATTTACAAAAAAATAAAAATTGTCTAGATCCTGGTGACGTCCTCAGGGCCGACATATAACAACCGGGCTGCCTTTGTTGGCGAGGGCATGCACCTTGAGGAGGCGTTTGATAGTTGCTCAGGCTGGCCTTCGATGTCCCTCTCGATATACTTAAAAGAGTTGTATAATTGTATACCCCATCATCGGGGTGAAGGGGTATTGTTAGTCCAGAGGTGTTGAGCCAAAAATATCCTCAATATTAGGTGTAGGTGCTTACTGATGGAGCTCTGGGTGGTATGAGAACGATCCAGAGTATGCTGAGTGTTGAGGCTCAAGGTCGTTGCCAAATATGTCCTCGAACGAAGGAGGATTCGGATGGGGGTTTGTGAGGCTTCTTCAGATGATTCATATTCATGCTCGGGATCGGGGGTATTGTTAGTCCAGAGGTGCTGAGCCAAAAATATCCTTAATATTAGGTGTAGGTGCTTGCCGATGGGGCTTTGGGTGGTATGAGAATGATCCAGAGTTTGTTGAGTATTGAGGCTCAAGGTCGTTGCCAAATATGTCCTCGAATGAAGAAGGATTCGGATGGGGGGTTTGTGAGGTTTCCTCGGATGATTCATATTCATGCTCAGGATCGGGGTTTGAGACAGATTTTATGTTCTTGAATGGTGGAACTCGGTTACAATGCGGTCTTGTTTCGATCTTACACCATCGAGTAGATTCTGGTTGCGAGTGTTATGGGATCACCATGTATCGACCTTAGCATATGTAGGGAAACTCGTTTTTGACATAGCATGTTGCGTACTCGCATGAAGGAATGAACCTTGTCTCCGAGACAAACAAGGGGGGCCGCCTCTCATGTCGGGCATTCCACAGAATGATGTACAAAGCATGTTGGTTCGCCCAATTTATATGGTCCATCCTCTTTTTGTCCATCTCGTGTATTTCTTTGAAGTCGTATGGAGGGTCCGAGATAGGTTGCATGCAACCAAACTGTCTTAAGACCCGATCCGCGGCATGCCACTCGACCATATAAAAATTAATCAATGAAACGTTTGTCACGAACAAAGCTTGCTGATCGTGAACCCATTATGGTATGAGTGGTGTAAATTTTTTGTCCGAATACGACATCCATAGTAGTTGCACAGTATAGAGCAAACGTTATTAGCTAAGTTTAATATTTTTTTGAAAATATTGAATTAGGAGAAAAAACTCGGAACCATATTTTACTTTATCCCCAGAGTGAGTCCTATCATCTGGCGGTACACAGGCATGGTGTATGATCGTCCAATTCTCGGTACCGTTGCCTATTTGAAATACACATGAATTTTTTTATTTTTATTTTATTTCATGCAAAAAGTACTATAAAATTAATAAACAAATTGTATAGCCGAATGATAAATCACCTATTTACGAGTGGGTAGGACAGTGTTGGTAGCTCACATCTCCTAGAAATGACATCCGGGATAAGGCCCACAACTGCAGTAGAAGACAGCAACTGCCCATGGTCTTTATGGATGGCTTTGTTGCTCAACAAAGCTCGCGGTATAAACACGCCAGTACTACAGAGCCCCAACTATAGTTACCAGATTGGGCCAAGTGTTCTAGTAAGGGGATGTACATGATGTGGACTTTATTTTGATTTATGTTTGGCATCAATATCCCCCTAATGTGGAGTTTAATTATTAAGTTAAACTCTATGTATTTATTTTTTATTTTTTAATTGAAATTATCTATAATTTAATTAGTTATAATCTATTCAATTGAAATGTATTAAATTATTTTTTATTTAATCTTTAAATTAATTTTTTCAATTAAAATTAAGAAATTCAATTAATTTTTAATTTAAACTTTAAGTATTTAATTTTTATTTTTTAATTGAAGTTATCTATAATCTATTCAATTGAAATGGATTAAATTATTTTTTATTTAATCTTTAAATTGATTTTTTAAATAAAAATTAAGAAATTCAATTAATTTTTAATTTAAACTTTAATTATTAAGTTAAAGTTTATGTATTTAATTTTTATTTTTAATTGAAATTATCTATACTTTAATTGGTTAAAATATATTCAATTGAAATGTATTAAAATATTTTTATTTAATCTTTAAATTGAGTTTTAATTAAAATTAAGAAATCCAATTAATTTTTAATTTAAACTTTAATTATCAAGTTAAACTTAATGTATTTAATTTTTTTATTTTTTAATTGAAATTATCTATACTTTAATTGGTATATTAGTTGGTTTTAATCTTTCAATTGAAATGTTTTAAATTATTATTTATTTAATCTTTAAATTGATTTTATAATTAAAATTAAAAAATCATGGGAAATCATCTATATTTTAATTTAATACATTAATTAAATAATAGGAAATTAAGAAATCACTCGTCATCTTCTAATTTGGCATTACGAGAAGATTGACTGGGAACATAAGCACGATGTGGGCAAGTCGATCGGTTGTGGCCGGATGTTTGGCATACAGTGCACTGTTTAGGTTCGCCCGTCTCCCTAACATCCATGTCATTTCGAATCTTCGTCGACTATGGTTGACCTTTAGGATGTCTACGGAGACTGCGGTTCAGCAGCATCTCGTAAGCAAACAACGGAACTTCCCAATTGGAGATATCCAGTATTACTGGAAATTCATTACCCCATATACGCAATGTGTGTTGCAGTGTGTAAACCTCGTCTATGAATTGTTCGATGTCTAGATTTGCACGCGCACATGTTGCATGAACATGTGCACACAAATATTAAAGAGTCGAGAATAACCCACACTCGCAACACCTATTTTGCATATCAACTGTGTACGACCTGGGCAGAAGACTCGAGCAATGGCCGATGTGCTTTTGAAGCCAAAAAGTCTCCAAGTTTCGCAAACACAGTTTTATGTTCATCCTCCGCGCCTTATTCCCATTGACTTTCATTGCCTTCGGACACCTTCAATGTACACGTGCCTGACCTCTATCTGCTTTACTTGTCTCAGCCCCATCCTTGGCATTAACGTGGCCAATCTATAGAATTTTGCCAAGAAAACAACAAAAATTGACAAATGAAGTGTACACCTCAAGACCGAGTTAACAGCCTTTACGAGGTTGGTCATCATCTGACCATATTGAAACCCACTATTGTAACTTTGAATCCACTACTAGTTCTCCATACTACCCAACCACTGAAGAAGACGGTAATTTTTAAGTAATGATGACATCTAAGCTTCAAGCCTCACGATCCTTTACTTGAATCTTCACGGTTCTAACTCATACCATGTGTATGCAATTTCGGACAATTATTTTAAAATAATTACACTGTTATATATTTAGAAAAAATAAATTAAAAATAAAAATTGATAAATCTTGAAAAAAATACAAATAGATTCAAAAATTAAAATATAATCATATCAATTTTGGAATAATGTTTTTTTACCAATTCTCACGATTTCTCTGCGCCATTCTTTATTCTTATACTCTCTATGGAAGTTTGATGCGATATGTCGAATGCAATAAAGGGACCTCCAAGGAACCTTCGAATGCCTTACCGCAGCTGTCGTAACCATTTTTTTGAAAAAACGGGAATCGACTTGATATTGAAAACGAAAATTAAAACGGGAGTCGCCACCAATCTTTTTAGGTGTGATTAGATTACCTTGTAAAAGTGGTTGTTTTTAATAAATGGTTTGATTTATTTAAACAATGATTTTGGTCCACGCAAATCAAGAAAACAGGTTCGGGAGTCGGTTACGCACGAGGAAGGATTAGCACCCTCGTAACGCCCAAAAATTGGTACCTAGTTGATTAATTAGTGTCTCAGTGTCGAAAATTGAAAACTTGAAAGACTTTGAAATATGATCCCTCTTTAAAAAATGCTCAGATGTTAAAGACCTTCTCGTCTCAAAATATAAAATGTCACATCCAGTAAGTTAGGACACGACATCTTGAATTTTCGAGAGTGAGCTCGCCTCTTAAAGTTTGCGTATTTTAACTTATTAAAAGGGTATTCGTTTATTTAGAGCAAACGAGAGAAATCGAAACCCAGTGAGTTAGGGCACGTTTTCTCGAATTCTCAAACACCGAATATTGCCTTTATTTTCGAAGAATCTTATTTCGAGGTAACAAAATGTCATACCCAGTAAATTAGAGCATCACATCTCGTATCTCCAAGAATAAGCGTTTTTCAAAACTCGTATTGCGATTTAAGAGGATATTCCGTTATTTAGGTTAAATGAGAAAAGTCAAAACCCAGTAAGTTAGGGCACAATTTTCTCGAATTGTCAAATACGAAATATTTACTTTTATGAAAGAATTATTTTGGGTCGGGTAAAGGATTATATAACATGAATTAGTGAAAACGAAAAGAAATAAATCCTGATATTAACAAGCATAATAATGAATGAGTAGTATAAATGACAGAAAAATGAAAGAAATAAACGAGCTATGTAACTTCAAAGGAGAATAATAGATAAAAATAATAAAAATGATAAAAATGAAAGTAAATAATAATAGAGAATTAAGTAAAAAAAGGGAAACCTAACAGTAAACTGATAAATAAATAAGTAATATATAAAATAGTAAAAGAAAAATAATAATAATGTTGCCAAAAGGTAAAAATTTGTTAATAAGGATAATAATAAAAAAATAAAAGTAGGATAATATGCTGATAATGTAATAGTAATGATAATAGTAATAATAGTAAAAATAAAAATAACATAATAATAAAAAAATAAGATAATAATAATAGCAATAAAAAATAATAATAGTGATATTAGTAGTGATAGTAATAAATTAATAGTAATAAAAATAGTACTAATGTCAATAGTAATAAAATAAGGAAAATAAAAAATTGTAATGATAAAAATGATGTAAATAATAATATTAAAATAAAATAACAAGTAACAATAGTGAAAATAATAAGTATAATAATAAATATGATGATATATAAAGATAATACTATATATAAAAGTATATGTATATATGCGTATAAGGAAATAAACAAAAATATTAATAATAAATATGATAGGGGTAAAGTAATTATAACATGTACATGATATGATATTAAGAGATATAATATAGTATTAAGAATGTATACATAGTATATATGCCTAGAACAATAATAATAATAGTAAAAATAATCGTTAATAATGCTATATAGATAGATATAGTAGTAGTATATACATAATGTAGTTATTATTATAAATATATACATAAGATAATATAAAAAAAATAAAAAGTATACGTAATATATTACTAAAGATATAACATATAGAAAAACACAATATTAAAAGGACATATATATACAATACACATATATTATAAATAATGATAATGTTAGAAAACAACTATTAGTGATATTACATAGGTATATACGTATATGTTTAAAAAATGTATAATGACATAATATATGTATATATACGCGTAACATGGAGTATAATTAAAAGAATATATATATGGCATACAAATACATTAATAATAATAATAATAATAAACTAATTAATTTGATGATAAAACAGTCAAGAACCACAAAGAAAAGACTAAATTGAAATTTAAATACAAAAATTGGGGAGAATTTTAAAAAAGTAACAATGAGCTGATTTGAAAGGACCAGAAATGATGAGGGACCATTTGTAAATTTGTCCCAAAAGCAAAAACATGAAGACCATGGGATTAGTGGCACCGTTTCATTAATTATTAAAAACTAAAAGCAATTGAATGGCCATGTGCCATTTTATACCAGCAGCAAAACAGACCACCCCTCCCTTTTATCCCTTTCGTTTGGGTTTTGACCTCAACCTTGGAGCGCCACAGTACCACCATCGGACTTGGTGGCCGACCATGCGTAGAAGGGACACGATGAGAGGCCGGAGGTAAGTATTATTCTTCCTTTTTATTCTCTTTTGAAACTGATTTTCTTTTTTTCTTTTTCGTGTTTGATACATATTTTTTCTTCCCCCTTTTCCCTTTGGAGTTCAAAATCGACGAGGGAGGGAGGAGTTCCGGCGACGTGATTCGGTAAGTCCCTTTCCCCTCCCTTTTTATTTTTCGTATTTATGTAAAAAAACAAAAATAAAAAAAAAATAAACTTAAGATTAAGTAAATAATACGAAAATCACCTTAAAACTTTAAATCTTTTGCTTTTCTATTCCAAATTTTCGGAAGAAAAACTAAAGAGCCCTCCTATTTACGAACGGTTCTCCCCTAAATACAATCGATTCTTCCCTTTGAAATATCAAAAATCCTCCCCTTGTTACAATGAACATAGGGCTCTTATATAGCCCAAAATCCAAAGAAAAAAAATACAAAGAATTTCATTTTCTATTGTTTTTCTTTGCTGCCCTTTTTTGTCTTTTTTTGCAGGTATGGAGTGGTGGAGAAGTGCTATTTGCACTATCAATGCAACTAAGGTAGTGGGATTAGGTGATTTAGGGTTTCTTTTTTCTTTTTTAGTTTTATTTTAGGTATTGGGCTTAGGTTTGGGTAGGTGTATTGGGTTTATATTAGGCCCGTAAATTGGGCTTGTATAGCTGCCCCTCTTTGCACATTCTCGTGTAACGGGAATAGAGCAAAGACTTTCAAGAAAGACCAATTTGCCCGGTCGCACTGTGTCTGGATTTGTTTAGCGCTCCTTTTCTCCAGGTAGCTTTATTCCAATCTTGTCGCTTTGCTTCGATTCACTGCTCTATTGCAACTTCAAGAAGGTAAGGTTTGTTTTGATTTGCTCCACTGCAACTCTATGGAGATAAGACACGTGACTTCAATCAATTCCACTGAAACTTCAAGGAAATCTACTGTAGCTTCGATTAATCCACTGAAACTTCAAGGAGATCTGCTGTAGCTTCGATCAATTCCACTGAAACTTCAAGGAGATCTATTGTGGCTTTTAGCTGCTCCAACGCCATTTCAGGGAGAAGATATTGATTTTCAACCTGTTACCTTACTGCTAGGGGGTTAAGGCTTGTCATCATTGATCTGTTTCCCTACTGCTTAGGGGTTTAGATTTGTAAACTCAACCTGTTACCCTACTGCTTAGGGGTTTAAGGTTTGAAAATTTGGCTTGTTACCCTATTGCTTAGGGCAATAATATCTATAAACTTCAGCTTGTTACCCTACTGCTTAGGGGGTTAAAGCTTGGTGGTTTGAATCTGCTTCACTGCATTCGAGGAGGCAAAATTCGATGTATTTGATCTGCTCTACTGCAACTTCAGGGAGGCAAGATCTGTGATTTTCAGCCTATTACCCTACTGCTTAGGGGGCTAAGGCCCATCTTCTTTGATCTGTTTCCCTACTGCTTAGGGTGATAAGATCTGCAAATTCGGCTTTGTTACCCTACTGCTTAGGGGGTTAAAGCCCTTTGAATTCAATCTGTTACCCTACTACTTAGGGGTTTAAGGTCTGTACATTTAGCCTGCTCCACTGCGACTTCAAGGAGATGAGACTTGTAACTTCAGTCTGCTCCACTGCACTTCAGGGAGATAAGGCTAGTGACTTCAATCTGCTTCGCTGAGGCTTCAGGAAGACAGGATTCGCTGGATTTGATCTGTTCCACTGTAACTTCAAGGAGACGAGACTTGTAATTTTTAGCATATTACCCTACTGCTTAGGGGGTTAAGGTCTGGTGAATTCACTGATTCTAGGAACATGACCTGTAGAATCAGTTCTATGTATTTATGTTTATGCCAACGAATTAGGATGCTATGATCAAAATGAATCAAATGCTCCTAATCAGATGCGTTATGAATGATCTATGAATGTATAGGTGCAACATGTTGTGAGCGAGAATCCTTTTTATTGTTTAGGTTGCCATTGCTCTTTGCTCATCAAGGTTCTTTCACTGAAATGGTACCCTGTTTTCTTGTTCAGCTCAAATTTTGAACAGAAAACCCGAAGAGGTAGTCTCAATTTAAATTCTTTCTTCTCATATGCTTCCAATCTTTGAGTTTGGTTAGTTTTAAATAATACTCCTGTTTTAGGTTCCTGTACTATTTAGAAACTTTCAGAGCAATATGCAGAACTCTTTTTGTGAAAATGGCTTTTAGTCCATTAATCATCATTTGAATGCAAAATGCTTGAAAAAGATTATAGTAATGATGGAATTGAAATTTATCAGAAACAAAATTTGAAGGGAATAGATTCATCACGGTCAACAAACATTGCTGGAATAAAAATGGAATAAGAAGGGAATAGGTGCCCCAGATATCGCAACGTGAGCTTCTCTGTACTGGTTTCTTGAGGACTCCTTTTTGCCCAATATGTGTTTAGGGGATCTAAAGTACTCTTGTAGATGCCCCAAAATGTAACATCTCTCCTCCTTGTTAATTTTAGGTATCATAAGACTATCGCATGCCCCACATTTGATCAAAATTTGAATCGCCCTTTACGGGTTTTCAATTCAAAATCCCTTTGGTCTCAATGTGCTCTTTGCGAGTTTTCACCCTAGCCTCTCCCCCCTTTTTTTATTAGGCGAAGTATTTCTTAACCGAGTCCGAATTCATGGGATTGGGTAAGGTCTTGCCATCCATTTCAACCAATATCAATGCTCCTCCAGAAAAGGCTTTCTTTACCACATAAGGTCCTTCCCAATTAGGCATCCATTTTCCTCTAAAATCTTTTTGTATGGGCAGGATCTTTTTCAATACTAGGTCTCCCTCGTGGAATTCTCTGGGACGAACCTTTTTGTTGTAAGATCGCATCATTCGCTTTTGGTACATCTGACCATGACGGATAGCCCTTAGCCTCTTTTCTTCAATCAAATTCAACTGATCATATCGGGACTGGATCCATTCTGCTTCATCTAATTTTACTTCTGACAAAACTCTGAGGGAAGGAATCTCGACCTCAATAGGTAAAACCGCCTCCATTCCATAGACCAATGAGAAAGGCGTTGCCCCGGTAGAAGTCCTGACAGACGTTCGATAAGCATAGAGGGCGAATGGAAACTTCTCATGCCAGTCTTTATAAGTTTCAGTCATTTTCCCCACGATCTTCTTAATGTTTTTATTAGTTGCCTCAACTGTACCGTTCATTTTTGGGCGATACGGCGACGAGTTGTGGTGTCTGATCTTGAACTGACTGCAGACTTCTGCTATCATGCTATTGTTCAAATTCAATGCGTTACCAGATATGATCCTTTCCAGCATTCCATATCGACAAATGATTTCTTTTTTTAGGAACTTGCTAACTGCCGATTTTGTAACATTGGCATATGAAGTGGCTTCCACCCACTTGGTGAAATAATCGATGACCACAAAGATGAAACGATGCCCATTTGAAGCTTTTGGTGAAATTGGCCCAATCACATCCAGCCCCACATCAAGAAAGGCCATGGCGAAGTCATGACATGCAGAGGTGAGGGAGCTACATTAATCTTGTCTCCATAGATTTGGCACTTATGACATCTTTTGGCGTAGTTAATACAGTCTTTTTCCATGGTGGACCAATAATATCCAAACCTCATAATTTGCCTGGCCATTGTAAACCCATTAGCATGTGTCCCACAGACGCCCTCATGGACTTCCTCTAAGATTTTCTTAGCCTCTATAGCATCTACACATCTCAACAGTACTTGATCCTTCCTTCTTTTGTACAGGATCTCCCCATCTAAAATATAGTCATGGGCCAGTCTTCTCAACATTCTTTTGTCATTCTCAGTAGCTTGATCAGGGTACTCACGATTCTTCACATATCGCAGGATATCGTGGTACCAAGGGTGATCATCAATTTCTTCTTATTTTTCGAGGTTGTAACAATGAGCCGGAGCGTCATAAATGCTTATTTGGATTGGTTTCACATCCTCTGGTTGGTTCACCTTGATCATAGAAGCTAAAGTTGCTAGGGCGTCAGCCATATGATTTTCTTCTCGTGGGAGGTAGTAGAAGACAATATCATCAAACTCTTTAATTAACTCAAGGATCAACCTCCGGTAATTGATCAATTTGGGTCTCTTGTCTCCCATTCACTTTTGAGTTGATAAATACTAGGGCAGAATCTCCATATACCTCTAACACCTTGATTTTACGTTCTATGGCTGCACGTATTCCCATGATGCATGCTTCGTATTCTGCCATATTGTTTGTGTAGTCAAAATCCAATTTACTAGTGAAGGGATAATGATCTCTGTTTGGGGATACCAGGACTGCCCCGATTCCATTGCCAATGGCATTTGACGCTCCGTCAAAGTTTAGCTTCCAAGGATGACCTTCTTGAGGGTCTTCTTCAGTGGTTGCTATGTACATTAGATTTTCATTTGGGAAGTCAAAGTTTAGAAGCTCGTAGTCCTCTAGGGCTCTGCTGGCTAGGAAATCTGCTATCGCACTCCCCTTTACGGCCTTTTGGTTCACATAGACTATGTCGAATTCAGAAAGTAGAATTTGCCATCGGGCCATCCTCCCGTTCAAAGTAGTCGACTCCATCAAGTACTTCAGAGGGTCTATTTTAGAGATTAGCCAAGTTATGTGATACAACATGTATTGTCTCAGTCTTCGGGTTATCCTGATTAAGGCACAACACAACCTTTCAATGAACGAGTATCTCGTCTCGCACTCAGTGAACTTTTTACTGAGGTAATATATCGCCCTTTCTTTCCTTCCCGATTCATCGTGTTGGCCAAGCACGCATCCCATAGAATTTTCAAATACCGTCAAATACAGTATCAGTGGTTTAGCTGGACTAGGTGGTGTCAATACTGGGGCATTAGACAAATATTGCTTAACCTTATCAAAGGTCTTCTGGCATTCTTCGTCCCAAACACCAGGGTTGTGTTTCTTAAGGAGACGGAATATGGGGTCACATTTCTCGGTTAGTTGTGAAATAAACCGAGCGATGTAATTTAATCTTCCTAGGAATCCCTGAACTTCCTTTTGAGTATGTAGCGGAGGTAACTCTTGTATGGCTTTGACTTTATCTGGGTCAATCTCAATCCTTTTTTCACTGACTACGAATCCAAGTAGTTTTCCAGACCTGGCCTCGAAGGTACACTTTGCTGGATTGAGTTTCAGCTGGAATTTCCTCAACCTAAAAAATAATTTCCTCAAGACTTGCACATGCTCTTCTTCAGTTCGAGATTTGGCGATTATGTCTTCGACATAGACTTCAATTTCTTTATGCATCATATCATGGAATAGGGTTACCATAGCTCTCTGATATGTTGCTCCCGCATTTTTCAATCCGAACGGCATCACCTTATAGCAAAAGGTTCCCTACATAGTCACGAATGTGGTTTTATTCATGTCTTCAGGATGCATCTTGATCTGATTATACCCCGAGAAACTATCTATGAAGGAGAAGAGTGAGTAGCCTGCCGTGTTATCCACTAAAGTTTCAATATGAGGCAATGGGAAATTATCTTTCGGGCTGGCTTTGTTTAAGTCTCTGTAGTATACACACATCCGTACCTTTCCATCTTTTTTAGGGAAGGGGATGATGTTGGTTACCCATTCCGAGTACTTAACTACTTGTAAGAAGCCTACTTCAAATTGTTTCTCGACCTCCTCTTTTATTTTCAACAAAACATCGGGCCGCATCCTTCGAAGCTTTTGCTGAACTGGCTTGCATTTTTCTTTGATGGGGAGCCTATGTACCAGAATGTCAGTACTTAGCCCAGACACATCCTTGAACTCTTAGAGTAACTCAATAAGGTCCCGCTTTGTCTCTATGGTAATACAAGCTCCGATCTTTACTTCTTTCCTTTCCAGTTCATCTCCCTAGTTCGCGATTTCTACGGTCTCTTTATGGGGTAGAATTTGTTTCTCCTCGTGTTCTACCATCCTTAACAAATCAAGGGATAAGTTACAGTCTCCGTCATCCTCAAAGTCCTGAGATCCTTCTAAGCACATATCCCGCTCAAAATGAGACTCTGAATGAGTAGCAACGTCACTCATATCATTGATATCTGGAGACCTCTTGTAGGTGCGAAGGAAGATACAAAGAACAAGAGAATCTAAGAACAAAGATATGTATGGTATGATCATGAATGAAAGAATAAAAGAATATTTGTATGGAATAAGTCAAAAGGATGCATTTTATTGAAATAACGATTTCGAACATAAACCTATTTCACAAAAGGACACTTGTTACTCCTAGGCCTAGAGCAATAAGTGTGTTTTGGACATTACTCTGAGTTAGTTCTAAAGACTACAAAAATCTCTTCCACAGTCCAATTATTCAGAACGCTTCTTGGCTCATAGGGACGAATGCCCGAGAAATTCTCTACCCCAGTTCCTTCTTCATATGTGGCGTTGATGTCCAAACTCTCCATCATTCCTTCCAAGATTTCCTTTCCCGACGTCTTCCGCTCGGAGTGAATGACCCTTCCAGACACAAAAGTCTTCGATATATGGGGGAAAATCATTGGTTCCCATTCGATTTCTCCCTTGTTCAATCGCGCTTTCCTTCTTTCTTGCTTCTTCTCAAGTTCCTTCTTTCTTTGTTTCATGTCCCGCTTAAACCTTAACCTAAAACGGTCTTGTTTGTCCTTCATCATTGGTACATCAATCCTTTCCTGGAGGTATCTCCCGAGTCCTCTTCCGAGTAGAGCCCCTTTTCCAATAGTTAGCCGTAGTCCCATTCTTGTAGTCTCAGATAACCTGGGTATTGGAATTTTATTTCTTTCGGTGATGAACCTCGCGTTCACAAACTCCAAGGATCGAAAAGAGCACTCGATTGCTTCATCATTTGCCTCGAGATATGGGGCGTCACTGGTTATTGTCGCGATGATGTCCTCTTCAGCATTGATCGTTACTAATCGACCTTCAGTCACTAATTTCAACTTTTGGTGCAGCGATGAAGGGACTGCCCCTGCCGAGTGTATCTATGGTCTCCCCAATAGGTAATTATACGAAGGCTTAATGTCCATGACCAAGAAATCTACCTCATACGTGTTCAGCCCGATTAAGAGAGGTACTTCAATTCTCCCTATTACCTTCCTTTCCGTGCCATCAAATGCTCTCACTACACTTTAGCATGTCTTCATATGTGAACTATCCATTGGCAACCTATTCAGCGTAGATAGGGGTAGGACATTCAGCGCAGACCCATTGTCGATCAATACCCCCGATAATGTGTACCCTTTACAGCGAGTCGTGATGTGCAAAGCTTTAGTTAATCCTCGGCCCCCTGGTGGTACCTCATCGTCATTGAAGAATATGAAGTTGTCGGCACTTATATTGTTGACTAAGCGGTCCAGTTTGTTTATAGAGATATCATTAGCAGCATAAGTTTCATTCAGCACCTTCATCAATGCGCTGCGATGGGTTTCGGAGCTTAAAAGTAAGGCCAGTACCGATATACGCGCTGACTGTTTGTGCAACTGTTCTACGACACTATATTCACTGTGCTTTAGAAATTTTAAGAATTCCTTAGCTTCTTTGTCAGTCACTGATTCATTAACAGTTGGTTCAGGCCTCACCGGCTTCTCTTTCTTTTGCTCAATTGCTAATGATTTTTCTTTAACCTGTTCAACTTTTGTACTTGGAGTATAACGTCTTCCGCTGCGCGTATAAAAACCCTCACCTTGAACTTTTTCTGATGCATTAATCGGGGTCTTCTCTCCCGGGAATGTCACATTGCAGCTATAGTTCCACGGTACCCTTTTGCTATCCTTGTAAGGGAAAGCAATGGGCTTATGGATCATGACCTTTGGCGCAACTTATGCCCCGACTTCATTCATTCTCAGACGTGATATGATAACCACTGGGTGGTTGGATTTGTAATCACCCTTCATTGATCCTTCTTCGGAGGCACACACATCTGTTTCTTCCAGGCTCCCGACATATTTGAAGAATTCCAGCTCATTATTATCCATCAATCCTTGTAACAAAGCCCTGAATTCGCTGCATTTCTGAATCTCGTGATCCTCTTGATCATGGAACTCGTAATAATTCTCCGCTTCTCGAGGTCTGACCCCTGAATTCTGTGCTATCAACCCTCTTTCCACTATTTTCTTCCAAACTTCCTTCAACAGGGTATTCACTTCTGTAATACTCATCTTAATTTCTTTCCCCAAACTCTCGATTATCGCATTTATTCACTTATCCCCATGGTTAGGTAATGGGTTCTCTGTATTGGATGCATCATCAAATTTCGCAATCCCTATGTTGATGAGTCTTTTAACCAATTTCTTGAAAGTGGTACAGTTTTCTATCGAGTGTCCTATGGCTCCCGTATGGTATTCGCATTGGGCATTTGCGTCATACCATTTGGGGTATGGAGGTTGCATTGGCTTCAGATAGAAGGGAGACACGACATGTGCATCAAATAAACTCTGGTATAACTCTTTGTACGTCATTGGAATGGGCGTAAATTGAAGTTTCTCCCTATTTTGTTTTGTGTTAGGCTCTGGTCTGGGTGGGCCCTGCTGTCCAGTAGTTGTCGACCTTGGTTGGCTTACGGTGATCGATTTCGAATATGAGCTCACATTATTCACCTCGTGCTCTTTCTTTCTCGGCGCTGACCTCTTAGCGTTTTCCCCAGCCTCTATTTTCCCACATCTTATGACATTTTCTATCATTTCTCCAGACATTACTATGTCCGAAAAACTCTTGGTTGCACTACCCAGCATGTGGTTAATAAAAGGTGCCTTCAGGGTATTGATGAAGAGCATAGTGGTTTCTTTTTCCAACAGAAGGGGTTGGACCTGTGTGGCCACTTCTCTCCATCGCTGGGCGCACTGCCTAAAGCTCTCATTATGCTTTTTCTCCATATTCTGTAAAGTGATTCTATCAGGGGCTATGTCCGCCACATGACCGTACTGCTTCATGAAGGCTTGTGCTAAATCTTTCCATGAACTGATCTGGGCGCGACTCAGTTGTTTGTACCATCTAGAAGCGGCCCCAACCAGACTTTCTTGGAAGCAGTGAATTAATAGTTGGTCATTGTTGACATGACCTGCCATTCGTCTGCAGAACATAGTGATGTGAGCTTCGGGACAGCTAGTCCCGTTGTATTTCTTAAATTCCGGAGTTTTGAACTTGGGAGGGAGTACCAGGTCTGGAACCAAACTTAATTCCTTAGCATCGATTCCACCACAATAGTCGGTGCTTTCCATTTCTTTAAATTTTTCTTCCAACCATCTACACATTTCTTCAAGCTCTCTCGGGAGTTCTACCCTTGTCTTTTCTGCTTCTGTTACTTCATCAGGATTGAGGACCACAGGGTTGGTTGGGTTGTCCCCTAGATTAGAGCCTGAGCCGGCCTGATAATTCATCGGTGCCGAAACACCAGCCTGAAATGGTTGGGGCCTAATTGTGACCGATGGCCTTCTTGGGTACATGTCAGGTTGTGTCTGAACGTTCGCTGGGGCAAAACCCGGAGGGTAGGTAAGATCTTCATTATCTTCTCCCACATTGATCAAAGGGCTTTTCCCTTTTTCTAATCCGCCAGCCAATAGACGAGTTAATTGGTCCATCATGCTTTTCTGGGACTCCAACATATGGTCCCTCATATCTTGCTGGATTTTGGCAAGCTGTTCTTGCATACGTGTTTGTAATTGATCCTACATCTCTTTTTGCATTTGTTCCAATCTCTCTAACCTTTGATCCATTGCTCTTGTTTTTCCTCTTGTACCGTAACGATGTTCCAGGGTAACTGCCATGAGTTTTAGGGTTTTTTGTGAGTTTTAGTGCATGTGATATAATGCCGATGCATGAATGTAATGAATGCAATGAATGCAAAAAAGTGTTGATTCCAATTCGATTTCATTAGTGTAACTTTTCTAGAAAACAAGTTTCTTTACATAAAATAGATTACATATAAGACTTGGCCCTGATACTTAAGGCATTGACCTGCCTAAGAAGCCAAGCTAGCTTTCGGCCTCAGTCCGATTCTGACTCGTATTTTAAACTTAGCACATCGGCTTGTACTGCTAATGTTTGCAAGTGGTCAGCCACTTCTCGCACTTGAGTCAAAGCTTCGCCCATGACATAGTCCCTGCTCCTGACTTGGTCTTGAGATTGATGAAGTTGCTCCTTCCATCGCTCGTTATTTACCTCGAGAAGTTCTATCTAAAGTTTATGACTTTCTAGCACTATTTTGAGTTCTTCTATATTCTCTTTTAATTCTTCGATTCTGTTCTGACTAGCTTTCAACTCGATTGCAGAGTTACGCGAGCGATACTAATACAATGACCTCTCTAAATCTGATACCCGGGTCTTTAACCCTTCTTTCTCATTCTAGCTTTCTACCAAACTTCTTTTCAGAGCACCTTCTCGAGCTTGAGCATCGCGAAATTTTTCTTCCCACTGGTTGGCTTTACTTTGTTCTTCTTTAACTTCATGTCGCCACTGTTCGGATGTTTTTCCTAACCCAGCAATTCTTATTGATCTGCGCAGCTTCTTATAGTCCGTTTTCAAACTGTCCAAGTCCTCTTCAGCCTTGTTTTTCCCTTTTCTGAGTTTTTCAGCTTCTAGTTTCTTGACATCGACATCTAACCCTATCTGCATCTTTTCTTCTTCCAACTGCTCGATCCTTTTTTCTAGCTCTAGACTCTTTCTCTCAAAATCTTGCCTGATGATTTCTAGCTCAGAGGGGATTACTTTCAAGTGCTCTTCTATCGACTGAGGATTCCCTTGATCTGATGTAGGGATGTTGTCGTTAAGTCTCTGATTCCACCATCGGTCGTACTCAGGAGTAGTCATGAGATTGGCAGCAAATTTTTCATTTTACGAGTCTGGTTCCAGGCATTTGATATCTCACGAACTTTCTTTTTGTAATTATTCCCTGTGAACACGAACTCGCACTGGGCTAACCCATATGTTGGTGGTGTAAATTGTCTGGATCTGTACTTTCGCAATGCAAGCAGAGGAGCATACCCGACAGCTCCCCATACTCCTAACAAGGGAACCCAATCGAAGTCTCTGCATCGGTATAATATTTCATCAGGAACAATCCACGGGGCTCTCCATTCAACATCTTCTTCTTGCAAATTTTGGAGAACCGTCATCCAATTTGCTTCTGTAACATCATCTCACCTTGGTGTAGCCACTAACTCTTTCAGCGAAGAGTAATTTTCAGAGAATATACGATACGAGACCTTTTCCACTTTCTAAAAATGGCTGTGGAACCAAGATAGCAAGAGCTGTGTGCATCCAATAAATCTCCCTTCACCCACTCTTCTACAAGCATTCAATGATCTGAAAGTTTCAGCCAAGATTGCGGGTATAGGTGTGGTTCCTTTACCAAGCCTGTCAAAAAGGTCGGCAACAGCCTCGTCTACATCCCCCAAAGCTTTGGGGAAGATGACTAGTCCATAAATGCTCAAGGCGAAGAAATCTACCCTTTTCTTCACATCGGGGTGCGCTAAGATTAGATCCCTCAGGTTCCTCCAAGGAATGCATTTACCATCTCTTTTTTGTTTGATCCGAGTTGTCACCCACTGTTCGCTCATCCCTGTGATGTTCATCAGCTTTTTTGAAAATGCTGGGACGTTAGCAGGTCTGGCATAAATTCTGTCAACCTAAATCTTTGGGCAATAGAGCAAGGTCGTGTATTCTTCTATTGTAGGTACCAAATCTACTTTCCCAAAAGTGAAGCAACTGTAAGCAGAATTCCAATATTGGGCAAGGGCTCGAAACAGGTATTCATCTACCTTGACATCGAGCATATAAGGTAAATCACCGTAATGACAATAGAATAGCTGTTTGACCTCGTCATCCCACAGTCCCCAAATTTCTTTCATCTCTTGAAGATTATTTTGAGTTACGCTGATCTGAGTAAAGTTCCATAACTCTGACACGTACCCCCCGGTAAGACTGTCACCTTTCTCTTATTGTGCTGTCTCAGCCTATATCTGGACAGTCGCGTTGTCTTTTACTTTATCAAAAAACCCCTTTTCCATGATAAGCTATCTATTTAGGAACCGAATGCGAATCAACACCTTTTATGATGAAAATGCCATGCAAATACAATCAAAGTAAAACAAAGCAAGTCAGTAATTTATACATAGTTTAAAGCAAACAAAGAATAATAAATATAGCACTTGCTCAGGTAACCACTAGGGTTTCGGAGTGGCTCTACCTAGGGTGGGTTCTTAAGGCTCACTACATGGTGCTTGGTTCTAGAGTAAGGGTACCTGAACCAGCAGATTCCTTGGTCTTCACCCATTATAGGCTCATACAGACCGAGTTCAATTCAGGGGAATACATTTCCCTATGGCTGCACGGAGATGTAAATCTTACGAAGACATAGGTACGGATGTATCTCGAAAGCGATCCACTATCCTACACGGAGGTGAAAACCTCACGAAAGAGTAGTTTCTCACTCCCACTTAAAGGGGTGTGACCACAGCGGTCATGCAATGCAATGTGCGAGGATATATGCATAAAAACTCGAAGCGATAGGAATAAAATGATGAAAACCGCAAGAAAAAACGGGTGAAATGCAATGAAAGGATCGTATATCAAAATTAAATTTTCAATTTTCGACAAAAAGACAAAAGTTAATCAACTTGTGGCTTGGCTCTCTTATTTTGTCCCCAGTGGAGTCGCCAAGCTGTCGTAACCATTTTTTTGAAAAAATGGGAATCAACTTGATATTGAAAACAAAAATTAAAACGGGAGTTGCCACCAATCTTTTTAGGTGTGATTAGATCACCTTGTAAAAGTGGTTGTTTTTAATAAATGGTTTGATTTATTTAAACAACGATTTTGGTCCACGCAAATCAAGAAAACAGGTTCAGGAGTCGGTTACGCACGAGGAAGGATTAGCACCCTCGGAACGCCCAAAAATTGGTACCTAGTTGATTAATTAGTTGCTTAGTGTCGAAAATTGAAAACTTGAAAGACTTTGAAATATGATCCCTCTTTAAAAAATGCTCAGATGTTAAAGACCTTCTCGTCTCAAAATATAAAATGTCACATCCAGTAAGTTAGGACACGACATCTTGAATTTTCGAGAGCGAGCTCGCCTCTTAAAGTTTGCGTATTTTAACTTATTAAAAGGGTATTCGTTTATTTAGAGTAAACGAGAGAAATCGAAACCCAGTGAGTTAGGGCACGTTTTCTCGAATTCTCAAACACCTAATATTGCCTTTATTTTCGAAGAATCTTATTTCGAGGTAACAAAATGTCATACCCGGTAAATTAGAGCATCACATCTCGTATCTCCAAGAATAAGCATTTTTCAAAACTCGTATTGCGATTTAAGAGGATATTCCGTTATTTAGGTTAAATGAGAAAAGTCGAAACCCAGTAAGTTAGGGCACAATTTTCTCGAATTGTCAAATACGGAATATTTACTTTTATGAAAGAATTATTTTGGGTCGGGTAAAGGATTATATAACATGAATTAGTGAAAACAAAAAGAAATAAATCCTTATGTTAACAAGCATAATAATGAATGAGTAGTATAAATGACAGAAAAATGAAAGAAATAAACGAGCTATGTAACTTCAAAGGAGAATAATAGATAAAAATAATAAAAATGATAAAAATGAAAGTAAATAAGAATAGAGAATTAAGTAAAAAAAGGGAAACCTAACAGTAAACTGATAAATAAATAAGTAATATATAAAATAGTAAAAGAAAAATAATAATAATGTTGCCAAAAGGTAAAAATGTGTTAATAAGGATAATAATAAAAAAATAAAAGTAGGATAATATGCTGATAATGTAATAGTAATGATAATAGTAATAATAGTAAAAATAAAAATAACATAATAATAAAAAATAAGATAATAATAATAGCAATAAAAAAATAATAATAGTGATATTAGTAGTGATAGTAATAAAGTAATAGTAATAAAAATAGTACTAATGTCAATAGTAATAAAATAAGGAAAATAAAAAATTGTAATGATAAAAATGATGTAAATAATAATATTAAAATAAAATAACAAGTAACAATAGTGAAAATAATAAGTATAATAATAAATATGATGATATATAAAGATAATACTATATATAAAAAGTATATGTATATATGCGTATAAGGAAATAAACAAAAATATTAATAATAAATATGATAGGGGTAAAGTAATTATAACATGTACATGATATGATATTAAGAGATATAATATAGTATTAAGAATGTATACATAGTATATATGCCTAGAACAATAATAATAATAGTAAAAATAATCGTTAATAATGCTATATAGATAGATATAGTAGTAGTATATACATAATGTAGTTATTATTATAAATATATACATAAGATAATATAAAAAAAAATAAAAAGTATACGTAATATATTACTAAAGATATAACATATAGAAAAACACAATATTAAAAGGACATATATATACAATACACATATATTATAAATAATGATAATGTTAGAAAACAACTATTAGTGATATTACATAGGTATATACGTATATGTTTAAAAAATGTATAATGACATAATATATGTATATATACGCGTAACATGGAGTATAATTAAAAGAATATATATATGGCATACAAATACATTAATAATAATAATAATAATAATAAAGTAATTAATTTGATGATAAAACAGTCAAGAATCACAAAGAAAAGACTAAATTGAAATTTAAATACAAAAATTGGGGTGAATTTTAAAAAAGTAACAATGAGCTGATTTGAAAGGACCAAAAAGAATGAGGGACCATTTGTACAATTTGTCCCAAAAGCAAAAACATGAAGACCATGGGGTTAGTGGCATCGTTTCATTAATTATTAAAAACTAAAAGCAATTGAATGGCCATGTGCCATTTTATACCAGCAGCAAAACAGATCACCCCTCCCTTTTATCCCTTTCGTTTGGGTTTTGACCTCAACCTTGGAGCGCCACCGTACCACCATCGGACTTGGTGGCCGACCACACGTAGAAGGGACACGATGAGAAGCCGGAGGTAAGTATTATTCTTCCTTTTTATTCTCTTTTGAAACTGATTTTCTTTTTTTCTTTTTCGTGTTTGATACATATTTCTTCTTCCCCCCTTTTCCCTTTGGAGTTCAAAATCGACGAGGGAGGGAAGAGTTCCGGTGACGTGATTCAGTAAGTCCCTTTCCCCTCCCTTTTTATTTTTCATATTTATGTAAAAAAACAAAAATAAAAAAATCAACTTAAGATTAAATAAACAATACGAAAATCACCTTAAAACTTTAAATCTTTTGCTTTTCTATTCCAAATTTTTGGAAGAAAAACCAGAGAGCCCTCCTATTTACGAACGGTTCTCCCCTAAAATACAATCGATTCTTCCCTTTGAAATATAAAAAATCCTCCCCTTGTTACAATGAACATAGGGCTCTTATATAGCCCAAAATCCAAAGAAAAAAATACAAAGAATTTCATTTTCTATTGTTTTTCTTTGCTGCCCTTTTTTGTCTTCTTTTGCAGGTATGGAGTGGTGGAGAAGTGCTATTTGCACTATCAATGCAACTAAGGTAGTGGGATTAGGAGATTTAGGGTTTCTTTTTTCTTTTTTAGTTTTATTTTAGGTATTGGGCTTAGGTTTGGGTAGGTGTATTGGGTTTATATTGGGCCCGCAAATTGGGCTTGTACAACAGCAACTAGTCCCTTTGATCTGTCTAAGGTTAGGCAAATATTGTCTTACCTGACAACGTGTCTTCGCAGATTTGACAAAAAAAATTTCCAAGACTCGAAGTTCTCACTCTCCACAATGACAAAAGCGATAGGAAGTACATTTCGGTTGCCGTATTGTGCAACCGTAATCAAGAGTATTTGTATGTATTTGCCGTAGAGCCAAGTTCCGTCCACCTGCACTATCGGTTTGCAGTGAGGGAATGCCCTAACACAAGACTCGAACGTCCAAAATAATTGATGGAAAACTTGTTTCCCCAATACTATCTCGCTGTCTGGGCTTTATGGGGCAGTGTTTGCAAATCAGCCATCATCCCCGGCACATGCTCCCGCATCGCGGCTACCAACCCTTAAAGTTCATTGTATGATGCATCAAAGTCACCATACAATTGTTATATAGCCATTTGCTTCGCCCACCATGCCTTCATGTAGGAAACATTGTACTTGAATCGAGCTTGCATGTCCATAATAAATGTAGATACAGGGATGGTGGGTGAGTCTTTCACCAATGGGATGATGCAGTTGCATATGATTTTTGCATTCAACTTTTGATAATCTTGCGACATAAGCGACCGTGCATGCTTGAAAACCTTCTATTTTCCTGATTGTCCACATTTGTATCCGTTGTATTAATATAGCTCAAACATGCCACTTACAGCCACTTGAGGATTTCCAACATTATCTGACATATAAAGATTGTGTTGACTTCGTGACTTTGTAGTCGACAGATAGCTTCAAGTTGTACTACTTTATTACATGTAAGTAGTGTTTTTTGTTATCGAATTGTTGTCTTACAAACAAATCTTCAGTTTCTGGTTTTTCATCCAATAGGTGAGTCATTACTATATTTGGATATTCGGAGAACTCGCGTGCAAGCACCGCATCAAGATCTACATCAGTCTATGTCTTCACCCTCCACAGGGCTTTCATTGTCTATGTCTTTAGGGATGTCATCCAAATCGGGGTCACTCAAATCTTCACTATCGAACCCTTCTTTATCAGAACCTTCATTATCAGACCCTTCATCACCATCTTCTGTGGTGGCCAACACCTCTGGATGAATCTCTAGATGGTGACATGGGATTGGGACATTATACGAACATCCACCGTAGTTTGAATTTTCGGGAGTTTGCAATGACCCTCTACAACCTGACCGATCTTCCCAGTAGACATTAAGATCAAAATCAATTCCAAAATATTGACTTACTAGAATTACAACTTGAACAGGTTTTGGTTCAACTATCTCCGCAAACAACTTAATTGGGCTAGGATTATCCATCTTAAGGGAGCAATAAATTGTTATCATTGTGCCTAGATCATCATAATCGTCAAGCTCTATTTATAATAACTTAAGCGGATCTGTTGAAATAAAAAATTTGTAAAACAGTTTTAACATTTGGTTCCTGCAATGGGTAGCTGTTTTTATACTGATCTTCTGTTTCAAATTCATCAACAAAACACACTTGTTGAATCTCATTCCGATTTTCTATTGACTTTGAAAGACACAACCTTCTTCAACTGTATTTATCATTTCACCATCAAAATGAACATAAACAAATAGAATTTGGGAACTGATCTTCAACAATTTCTGCTTCCTTCTTAACAAACAAAATTGATATTTTTAGTATCGATTTTCAATTGATAAAAAAAAAGCTCAAATGGAAGACAAAACAACTCTTTATATTGAAGGGGTGTCATCCTTCAGTGTCCCAACACCCCAAATTTTTTTCTTTCGGTTCTTGAAATAGTTGATGTCGGTCATCTAGTTCCCCAAATCCAAATTTTTTTTATCTGATAAAGTAGGTGCCGACCATTACTGTGCCAACACAAAAAAATTATTTTTTAATCCGAAAAGCTGATGATGACCATCTAGTATTCCCAACCCAAATTTTATTTATCTGATAAAGTGAGTGCCGACCATCAATGTGCCAACACCCAAAAAAAATATTTTTTAAAAATTATAAAGTGGTGTTGGCCACTTATCTCCCCCAACCAATTTTTTTTCAAATACTGGTATAACTATATACCAATGTGGTACCGTATGAAAAAAACCCCAAGTGCTGGCCATTAAGTCTCCCAACCCCCAAAATTAATTTTTTAAGCATAGCACAATCATCAAGTAATGATTGAGTCCAAAATTAAAGTGGTGTTGCCCATTAAGTCCCCAACCTCATTTTACTATTCCTTTTAGTTTATTTGAACGATTGTTTTTAAACTTAGGTTATTTTTATAATTATTTATTTAGATAATTGTTTTTAAATTTGAGTTATTTTTATAATTATTTATTTTTTTCGGTCATTTTACTAAAACAACCCAACTTACTAGATTCCAAGTAAGCCATATTATTTTACCAAAATGTGTAGATAAGAATAGTGGAGTAGATATCACTTTTTCAGTCAAAAGCAAACACTAAGTATTGCATGCGTGTTGTGTTCATATCCTATTTTTAGAATCCCTAAAGGTCAATGCCATTGTTTCAATGGCATCTAATAAACAAAAAAGTTTTTTTTCCACAAATTAATTATAAAAAGCGACATCGTTGAATATTGTATTGAAATTTATTAGTATTTTTGACCATGGATTTTCAAAAGCTTAGAACTATGTACATGTGAAAAAAAAAGAAGAAGGAAAGAAAGCATTTATGGATGGAGAAATTGTAATATAGACCCTTTCGTTTTTTTATATAATTTTTAGTGATATTTTACTAGTTATTTTTCACAATAATCTTTTGTTCTTTTTCGATCCCATCCCAGCAAATTTCTTTTGTTTAAAACAATTTTGTCTAATCTCCTTCTAAACTTTAAGTAAGGCTCTGGTTGTTTTATTGGAAATAGTTTTCAGAAAATGATTTTTAGAAAATGAATTATTTTTCTGAAAAAGTTAATATTTTTTAGTGTTTGAATGAATTTGTGTAAAATATTTTCTGTTATTTGGCAGATTTCTTGAAAATATTTCTTAAAATTTGTTTTCAATGAAACAAACATATATTTCAGATTCATGATAAAGAGTTTAAATGAAGTAGTGAATTGAATACAAATTGATGTTAAGGTGAAATTATAATAAATAACGAATCTTGATGATGTTAAGGACTAAATTGTAACTTTGTGAAATTTATAATTGAAACAAGAGAAGTGATATACATGAAAATTTGTTATGTGTATGAATTATTTGATTACAGTGCTTATATGGTGAAAAACAAATTACATGGCAATAGGGACTAAATTAAAAAAATGTACAAAAGTTTAAATGTGAAACAATTTAATATGTGAATAAGGAAATTGTGATAAAAGTTTAATGAATGTGTTATGAGATGATGGAATATGCATAAAGTATTGTAAAAGTAAAATATGTGGATGAAATAATAGAAGTGAAATACATAGAAATTTGATATGTGAAACAAGATATTGAGATAAATTATGTGATCAAAGTGTAACAAGAAATAAAATTAATTTAATATGAATAATTAGTGAATATTGAAGTTTTA
This sequence comes from Gossypium hirsutum, assembly GCF_007990345.1. Lineage (NCBI taxonomy): Eukaryota > Viridiplantae > Streptophyta > Magnoliopsida > Malvales > Malvaceae > Gossypium > Gossypium hirsutum. Next base: position 37,729,633 of record NC_053428.1, read on the forward strand.
TTACAAAAAGTTATGAAAGTTTATAAAAAAAAATTTGATAAGTGAAGAATGTAATAGAGAATGTAATATTTCAGTGCTTTGACCCAATGTTAGATCAAGTATGGGGGTGTTATAGTGAATAAAGCCTTATCAGTTTGGAAAATATCTTACCGAAAAAAATTGATAAAACATTTAATGAGAATAAAAGAACAATTTTACATTACTGAAAAATAATTTATGTTGACCTCTTCCTTTTATCTGATTTACCCATCCCAAGATTTTCATAGGCAATTGCAAGTAAATTTTCTTCAATATCATCAACCAACCATCCATTTATGAGTTTAGATGGCATGGCCTTTACTCATGCATTGATTGAACTTAGGCCATTTTCAACCGATTGGTAATGGCCAACTTGAGACTTTGTCACAATCCCTTTAACCTTTTTTTCACCATCGGCCAACTTTTTCATTTGATTCAAACGCCCAAAACTATCAAGCCCAATTGATTTAACTTGTGGCCAATCATAGCCACCGTATTCCACTTCTCCCACATCACTCCACTGGTCTCTCAACCTTTGTTGTTGCCACTGGTTACCCCGTTGGGTTCTCTGTTCATCTCTCCAATCCCACCTCTTCATTTTTGACAATTGATTATAATTTTACATAATAAATCACAGTAGATTTTAAAATAACTTAATTTTTTAAGTTTATTATTATTTTATAAAATAAATAACTATTAAAATTGAAATAGATATTTAAAATATAAATAATGTTACAATAAACTATTTAGTTGTAACAATATTAAAGTTTGTTTATTAATCTATATTCATTAATCAACAATTAAAATTAAGTTAGAAATTATACATAAAAATAAAATTTCACATAATCTACTATTATCATGTTTTTAAAATTAAATTTAGATATTATTACATTTTAATTTTACAGCCAAATTATTAATGAAACATTACAAATTTTAAGATATAATTAAATGTAATTTAACTAATACATGCAATTAATCTTATATTGCACGGATAAAAAAAATCTAATATATTAACTAAATGTAATTTAATTATAATGTTACAATAAATTATTTAGTAATCACAATATTATATTATATTTTTAGTGGTAATAGTAGTCCCTTAAAAAAGGGTAATAATATTAATATTTATTAAATATAAATTATTTGTATAACAATTGATTTTTTATGAATTATGCTATATAAATACTTTTTATTAGAAAAACACTATAATTTCATTTCTTGAGTAAATAGGTATGAATTCAAAATAAATAAAAAATTAAATTAATTCTTTCAAATATATTATCTAAAAATAATATATATATATTTCTATTTTTTGAATAAATCCCGTACAAATCCGATTTCAAGAAGTGAGAGAGCAAGCGTAGGAACACTTCTAAATACATTATTTAAAAATTAAAATATTTTTTTTGAACTTTTTTATTGAATCAGTCCTACATAAATCCTAAGTTGACCTATCAATTAACATATCAACATACTAATTTAAATTTGTAAATTATAAACTTAATAAAATATGAGGATAAATCTCAAAAGTATATATAAACTTTGATTCAATGTGAAATTTGATATATGAATTTTGATTCAATTATACATATTTAAAAAAATAAATATACCAATTTATTTTTATGTTGAATAAATATAATTATTCGTGCATGTAATATATAAACATAAAATGATGGTATATTGATAATTGTGTTAATAATTTGTGAGAATTGAATTAAATTAAAATTTCATATATAAAATTACATAAAATCAAAATCCATGGATACAATTACACGATAGACCAAAGTTCATGTATAATTTTAAAATTTATCCCTCAAATATATTTTTAACCAAATTAACAGTCAAGCTATATTCTTGACTGGTATTATATAATTAACTGTCAAGCTATATAATTAACCAAATTAACCGAACTATATAATTATTAACAACACCAACTCTGACTATCTTAAGCTTTCTTATAAAAATAGTACCAGTTTTAGGCTCTAGCATTATTGTGGGTTTTTTTTAGATAAATAACCCCCAAAAATTTAAAAATTATGAAAATAACTCTATGTTGGAATATTTTCAAATATTTATAGTGTTCCAATAACTATAAATGAATGGGTGTAATTAGTCAAAAGATAAAAACTTTGGTCATTGGACAAAAGTTATATCATTTGATTTTTGGAAAAATTTATAACTATTCAAACAATATTACTTGAATAGTTATACAATTAGATGAATAATTATTATTATTTTATTTATTCAGAAAGACACCTATTGAAAGATGTCTTTCTGAAGAGACATTAAAATTTCTATAAATAGGAATGAGATTTCATTTGAAAACCACACCAGCAAATTCTAAAATTCTTTCCTTCCTTTCTCCATTTTCTAATATTATTAGATTATTCTATAAAGTATTACTTCAGAAATCATTTGTAAAAATTGAGTTTCTTGTTATACATTACTCAGTGCTTAGTGGACTATTCTCGTAAGTGCAAAACACAAATAGTCATTGGCTTTATTGTATCATCGAGGTTAATTTACTTAAAACGCTTTTGCACACCGAAGATAGGTGGGGGTGAATATAACCTTAAACATAGTGGCTTGATACATGCCTTGGAGCCTTGTCCTATTTCTTCTTTTTCTATTTGAGTTCCGTTTGTGTATTTGAGATTTTCCTCACCGAAGATTTGTACTAACAATTTTAAGGTTACATTTCATGATAACTACCACAACACATGAAAGTGAAACACTAAGGGAGTTGGCTTCCAACTTTGTCAAACTTGATTGTTGTGATGGTGGCAATTTCCAATGATAGCAAAAAAAAGATGTACTTCCTATTAACGACTTTGAAGATTGCCTATGTTTTGGATACACTAAGACCGAAAGAGAAGGAAAACGAATCTATTGCTGCAACCTGAGAAAGGAAAAATTGGGACAATGTTGATTGCATGTGCATATTCCATATATTGAATGGTTTATCTGATAGTTTATTCGACACATACTAGAACGAGGCCACCGCTAAGGAATTATGGGACAAATTGGAGACAAGATACATGACCGAAGATACTACAAGTAAGAAATTTCTTGTCAGTCGTTTCAATAGTTATCAAATGGTTTATGGTCATTCTGTTATGGAATAATTTCGTGACATTGAAAAAAATGCTGAATCAATTGAAGCAATATGATATTAAAATAGATGAAATGATTGTTGTATCCTCCATAACAGACAAACTTCCTCCATATTGGAAAGACTTTAAAAGAAGTCTAAAACATAAGAAAGAGGAAATATATCTTGAGGCTTTAGAAAATCATCTTCCTATTGAAGAATAATATCGAAAGCAAGATCAAAACCTAAATTTTGAAAATGCTAAAGTGCATGTTATGAAGAAACAAAAAGGCTCATGCTATCATTGTGGTAACCTTGGACATTTCAAGAATGAATGTCATCTTCTAAGATTGATAATAATGAAAAGTTCGTCGCAATGATATCTGAAAATAATATGGCACAAGATGATAGTACATGGTGGATTGATACTAAAGCAACCAAACATGTGTACAAAGACAAAATCATGTTCACAAAGTTCACACAATGTGAAAATGACAATATCTTGTGTTGGGAAATGTGCCCATATTATAGTAAACATGTAACTGTTTTCTATTTATTTGAACAATGAATAAAAAATAAAGTTAATTTCACATTTTACTATTATATTTTTTGTATTTTCTGTCTTTTATATTTTGCATTCATAGCGAAATTGTAACAAACAAATATTATCTCATTGATTGTCTAAAGTTCAAACTGAAGATAAGTGGTGTTGTAAAGAACGTTTACAGTGTGAGAAAGACAACTTACTTCAGTAGATAATCTAAATGAGTCCGTAATCCTGTAAAAGATTCAAAGTGAGCATTTGATTCAAATAATGAGAAGGATTATTATGTCATCTACAATTCCAATTGGAGAGATGACTAGTCTTGGCTACTGGAGTAGTTGACTCCATGAGTAGAGACATTGATGTATTTATGGTAAAATGATACATTGGAATGGACCCAAGATGAATTAATTCTAAATCCATTTACGAATTAATTCACTTGTGACATTCATGGTGTGATTTACCTGAGTTAGTCACTAACCATTCATATGCAACTCATGTGCTTTGATATAAGTGGAGGCTTATGCTCTAAAGATGATTGAGCCCATAGTCGATATGTTGGGTACATGACTTGTGTCTGGCACGGCTTTACTAGAAACAGTGGAATTCATAGCTTAATTAAAGAGTTAATGATATCCTCTCATTGGCATTGTGTGGATTGATAAATATGGAATGCGGCCATAGGTTGCTTGTTCCCGAACGAGCAATTTATCACAGCCATTTATTGATAGTGATCATATTAATAATTAAGAAGACACAATGGTGAAAATAAGTTAAAATAGAATTGTATTGAGTGAACAGATTTAACTTAAAAGAATCAAGGATATCATATGAGGGTAACACACACATGACGAGGTCATTGGACAAAGCAGTTGGATGAATTGTTTTTGTAAAGAGTATACAATAAGGAGTTTTCAATCATGGTACTTCTTGTGGATTGACTTCATAATTAAGTAATTGCGAATTATTGCAACGGTGCTTCTGGAGATAATTGCAATCACTAAAGCCTAATTGTATATGTCCGGTTAGTCCTTCTGCTAGCTCAATAAAAGCTCGATCAAACTGCATTTGAATCAAAAGAAAATTCTATGACTTTGAGAATAATTTAATTGAGTCAATTTATTTGATGTAAAATTAAATTAGGTGGTCGTGAGAATTGTTTAATTAGAGAATTTGATTAAATAATTTTCTTGAAAAATTAATTTGGAAAATCTAAGTAATTTTTCGAAAAATTAATTTTGATCAAGTAAAATGAAATTAATCAAATCAATTAAAATTAATATGATATTTTCAAAAGTTAATTTTCAAGTCAGACAATCGGCCCCATGCTTACTTGAAAACTAAACCTGGGAGCCCAAAACCGAGACTAAGAACCAAAAACTAGTCAAATCAGGGCCGGTATATGAAACCTGGCCAACGGTCCAATAGGTGGCTAGACCAGACAGATCGAGTCATCACTAACCCAGCCGAACCAACAGTAGTCAAACTGACTCAGGGTACCATAAGGGTGTCGCACCTACATCACCGGACACAGCGGTGCTGGTGGCTACAACACCGATGTCCAAGTGGCCGGCGGCAGTTGGTCATTGGTGGTTGAGCAGTGGAAGAGTTACACTTCTACTGGGACTCTACTAGAGAATTTGATTTCAGATTAATTATTACAAAAATAATGTTATTTTAATAGTTTAATTATAAATTTAATTTAATACTTACCTTAATATTAAATTAAATTTAATGTTTAACTTGTAGAAAAACATTTTATTTTTTAATAAGATTTAATATTAAATTGATTAAGTTTAATTATAGTTGAACTCTCTAAACTCTCCCTATATAAAGAGAGCCTTGGGTCATTATTTACACACACTTGAATTCAAGAGAAAGTTGTAGAGAGAAAATTCTGTAACACCCTAAACCTGACCTAGACGTTACGGTCGAATTCGGAGATGTCACAAAGAACGGGTTTTGTTATCAGACTCTACACGTTAAAACCATTTCAGTTTTAAAAACTCCTATTTGCCTTCATCTATTGCCAAAAGGTTCATTCAATTAATTGACCAATCTTAAATCATGTTTAATAGCGGAAGCTTACGAAAATGGTGCATTTCGAAAACGTTACATTTCAAGAAATTATTTCATATTTTAAGAAAAACCTTGCTTTAGTAAAAACCACAGTTTAGATACCAGGCGCAAAATAAATACTAAAACATAAAACCAAACCCAAAGGAAAACCAGCCAAAAAGTCTAGAGAGTCCACTTGTTACAAAAATCCAGAGATAATCTTTAAATTAAAACAATAAATGAAACCAGTTAATAAACGTGAGGTCACCGAGAGGCTCCGTCGCACCAATCTACCTAAGTATGTGGATTACCTGAAAAAACAGACAACAGATGTGATTTTGCGCAAATTGAATGTGTAACACAACAGAATTAAGCCTGCAAACATACAGAACTATATGCACAGTCAGATATGTCGAAACCATTTTTCGACTTATAAAATCGAAAATGTGAGTCGCCACCAATCTTTTGTTTAGGTGTGACTGGATCACCTAATAAAATATTTTGATCCACTTAAAACAATTTTGTAAAATTTTTAAAAAATGGGTTCGGGAGTCGATTACACATGAGGAAGGCTGAGCACCCTCGTTACGCCCAAAAATTGGTACCAGATTGATTCAATGCTATCCTTATATCAAAGATTTTAAAAAGGGTCTTTCGAAATATGGTTCTTTTAAAAATGTTTGAGTAGTTCAAGTTAGCTGTCAAAATTCTCTCGTATCAAAGATATGCAGCATCATATCCAGCACGATTGGACACGATCCTTTATACCTTCAAAAATACGATTGATTTTTGACTTTCAAAAGCTCGTACGTTAAAATTATAAAAGGATATCCAAATATTTAGTTCAAGGAAAAATCATATCCAGCACGGTAGGACACAATTTCCCAAATTCCCAAATATTGAATACTGCCTTATTTTAGAACTTTTGAATAATAAGGAATATGGGAAATTAGCTCAAAATACTTTAATTTTTCTTGAAATAAAAACGAGACAACTAATATCAATCAAAATATTGAAATTTGAATCATGATGCAATAATATAGAAAAATCAAAGTTACAAACATGGATTACTATACGAAATATTATACAAGTAAACAAAAAGAACAAATTAACATACACACAATAGCAATGAGCTCGCATCCAAGAAACTAATTAGAAAGAAATATAACAAGTTTCGAACATATATGGACAAAAATTTAAATAATAGTGCAAAAGGCTAATAATCAATATGAAATGATAATACATGAAACAATATGAAAACTAAAGCAACACATAGCATGCAAAACAATTTGGAAATAATTTGAAAACTATTAAATATATGAAAATTTACAAAATGAATAACACATGATTGGGTTTGAAATAATGTACATATATAAAAATAAAACTAAGAATATGCAAATGAGTATTTAAATAAATATTGTGAAAGAAGAAATTTGGAGCCAAAAACATAAAAAACTAATCTATTAAAGGTGATAATGTACATGCCATAATAGAAAAAATCAATGTACACAATAAATAATGGAAATATAATAAAATAAAGGATAAACAATATACATGAAAAATAACAAACCAATATATAATAAAACAATATATACATGAGAGAATCTTAAATAACAAAGAAATTATAATATATGTATTTTTTAAAGAATAAATTATATACATAATAAATTTAAAAGGAAATACAAATAAACATATTTAAAAGAAACTATATTATAACATAGAATTAATAGTGTTTATAATATAAAACTAGCTTTAATATAAATTATATTTTACTAATATATATACATAAGGGTAGTTGAATTAAATATTATGGAAAAAATTAAAACAATATGATAATATAGAATATCTTAAAATAATAACTATATAATTAAACAAATAAAGAAAAAAAAAACAAATGTAGATGAAATAATAGATTGAAATGAAGTAAAAAAAAATGATTAGAGCAATTCAAAATGTATATATAAATAATTTTCTAAAAAAAAGAATATTAAAAAAATATAAATTGAGTTGAAAGAAAAACTTAATTGAAGTAAAATCAAACTTAAGAGGATAATTAATAAAAAAACTATTGAAATAATGACTAAATTACAGTACGCGCGAACGTTCAGGGATCAAAACTGAAAATAACCCAGATCCCAAAACATGGCGCCTAGATGCGTACCTAATTGCAAAGACAGGCAAATTCTAGGGACAAATTGTAACAACATAAAATATAAATAAGGATCAATTTAATGGTTTGCGCGAGGACGAAGGACTAGTCACGCAATTTGACCATTCGAAGTGCCAAAGCGCGGATCCAGTACATGGATTGGGTGTGCACGCGAATTTTCCCCATTTTCTACACGACACCTCTTCAAATATTTCATAAAAAAAGGAAAAAAAAGCTAAAATGAATCCCTAATTTTTCTAAACAAAATCAAAACAAAGAACCCTTCCCATCTCTCTCTCATTCAGCTGAACCTGACAGTTCCTTGCCCCATCGTCGTTTTGCTTCCATATTTTAGCCGACGGACATCGTGCGAAGGCCTAATCTGGCCTCGTTCGAAGACGAATCCTAGAGTTTTGCTAGGCTTAACCTCAATCCTCATCTAAGCTTCGACTACCACGAAGCAAACAAGGATTTCAAAGCCTTTTCAAGAAGATAAGTATCTACGCCTTTATTTATCTGTTTTTTACTTACAATAATGAAAATCAAAGTAGAAATAGAAGCCAAATCAAGAGAAAAAAACGGGACTTAAAATCACCTCTTGGAAACTGTTTTTGAATTCATTTCTCTATTCAAACTTTTTGTACAGATTTGTATGCATATCTTCGATCCCCTTTTTACAGTACAAATGATAGCTTTTTTTAGCCGAATTTTACAGCATAAAATAAAAGAAAAAAAAAACTCTATTTTCTTGCTGTAATTTGCTGTTATCTGCTACTTGTTATTGTGGTTGTTAGTCTGTTGCAGGTACGAAGGTCATGGTGGTGCTGACATGGAGAAGCCGTTCGTGGGGGTGTGACGCAAAGCGTGAAGCAACGGCGTGTGGGGAACTAATTCCAGGCGAGACTGCGGCGCAAACTTTCCTAGGGTTTCAGTTCTTGCAACCGAAGTTTAAGACTGTGATTTGGGCCACTGTAATGGGTTGTTAGCTTAGTTAAGGATTTGGGTTTATTGTTGGATTAATAAATGTAAATGGACTGGACTTTTAAATTATTTTGGTTTTATTTTATTTTTATTTTTTTGTTTTATTTTTTTGGTTGTGGGCCCGGGAAAATTTGGGCTTTTACAGCTGCCCCTCTTTGCTCATTGTCGTGTAACGAGAATAGAGCAAAGACTTCAAATAGGTCCAATTTTGCCCGGTTTTGCTGAATCTTGACTTCTTTGGGGAGATAAGACTGGCTTAAATCTGCTCCATTGCCTGTACATGGAGATAAGATTTGCCCTCTTCGATCTACTGCAACCTCAGGGAATTAAGATCTTCAATCTTCAGTCTGCTCCCTTGATACCTCAGGAAGATAAGACTTATTCTTCAATTTGTTCTCTTGCTACCTCAGAGAGATAAGGCTGGTGGTAAAATCTGCTCCATTGCTGATACATGGAGATAAGATTCACCATTTTTGATCTACTCCACTGCAACTTCATGGAGGTAAGATCTTCAATCTTCAGTCTGCTTTCTTACTACCTCAGAAAGATAAGACTCATTCTTCAACTTGCTCTCTTGCTACCTCAAAGAGGTGAGACGGGTGGTAAAATCTTCTCCATTGTCGATACATGGAGATAAAATTCACCATATTCGATGCACTCCTCTGCAACTTTGGGGAGATAAGATCTTTAATCTCCAGTCTTCTTTCCTGCTACCTTAGAAAGATAAGACTCATTCTTTAACCTGCTCTTTTGCTACCTCAGAGAGATAAGGCTTGCGGCTTCAATCTACTCCATTGCCGATACATGGAGATAAGATTCGCCATCCTCCGTCAGCTCCGCTACTGCTCAGGGAGATAAGATCTTCAATCTTTAGTCTACTTCCTTGCTACATCAGGACGATAAGACTATTATCTTCAACCTACTCTCTTGTTACCTTAGAGAGATAAGGTCAGTGGCTAAAATCCGCTCATTGCCAATACATGGAGATAAGATTTGCCATCTTCGATCTGTTCCGCTACTGCTTAGGAAGATAAGATCTGGGATTTTCATTCTGCTCCACTGCAATCTCAGAAAGATAAGACTTCAATCTTCAACATCCTCTCTTACTACTTCAGAGAGATAAGGTTTGGGGCTTAAATCTACTCTATTGCCGATACATGGTGATAAGATTTGCCTCCTCCAATCTTCAATCTTCAGTCTGTTTCCTTGCTACCTCAGGAAGATAAGACTTCAATCTTCAACCTGCTTTCTTGCTACCTCAGAGAGATAATGTCAGTGGCTAAAATCTGCTCCATTGCCGATACATGGAGATAAGATTCGCCATCATCAATCTGCCCCACTACTGCCTAGGGAGATAAGATCTACAAATTCCAGTCTGCTTCCTTGCTACCTCAGAAAGATAAGACTACTATTGCCAGTCTGCTCCATTGCCGGTACATGGAGATAAGATTCACTATATTCGATCTGCTCCACTACTGCTTAGGGAGGTAAGATCTTCAATCTTCAGTCTGCTTCCTTGCTACCACAGAAAGATAAGACTCAACTTTCAACCTACTCTCTTGCTACCTCAGAGAGATAAGGCTGGCGGTAAAATCTGCTCTATTGCCGATACATGGAGATAAGATTCACCATTTTTGATCTGCTCCGCTACAACTTTAGGGAGATAAGATCTAACTTCACCAATGTTGCTACATTGTCCTCTAGGGAACATGTCCTGTAGACTCTATTTTATATCCACATGTTTATGCCAATTGGTTAAGATGCCATGATAAGAAAGAATCAAATGCTCCTAACTAAATGAGATATGAGTGATGTTAAATAATTAGGACACTATAATTGAAATGAATCAAATGCTCTTAACTAGATGTAATGCTTATGTCAAATAATTAGGATGCTATAATCAAAATGAATCAAATGCTCCTAACTAGATGCGTGATTTATTATGCTGTCATCTTGTTCGGATGGTATTCTTGATAGAAAACCCAAAGAAACAATCACATTCTGCTCAGCAAGCTTGCCCCGTTGTAATTTCAGAGTCACTTACACTGTAACTTCTGGGACATAAAGTTTGAACTTCCCACTGCAACTTCAGGGGAATAATCATTTGGTTTCTTCTATCCATCCTGTAACCACTTAGAGGTATACAATTTGCATCATCTTCAATCAATTTGACCTATTACACCGTTCCCTGGGTATAATGAACCAACATATATGCCTGATATCTGCATGAATACAGAATACCATTTTCTTTTTCCGAGAACAATCCTATTGCTCATTCTTGGCCAGGATTATAACACCGATTAATATTTCTGACAGAAAATCCAAGGAGATAATCTCAATTTGGGCTTAAATATTTCTAACCCTTAAGCTTGGTGAGTTTTAAACGATAGTCCTCTTTCAGGCTCCTATATTATTTAGAAATTTCCCAAAATAATATGCGAAACTCCCTTTATGAAAGTATTATTTGTCCAAAAATCATTATTTCAATGCAAAATGCTTGAAAATGATCATAACCATGGACAAGAAAAGAATTAATTGAGAACATAGCTCAAAATAAGCAAATGCTATCCAAGAAAGAAATTTACTGGGACGCGACCTGAAAAGAATAAGGTAATCAAAGATAACAACAAAAAATAAAAAGGGTAAAAATAGAAAGCTAGATTCCCCAAATATCGCAGCTTGAGCTTCTCTGTATCAACTTCTTGAGGACCATTCTGAGCTCAATCTGTGTTTAGGGGATCCAGAGTACTTTGTCAATGCCCCAATACATAACATACTTCTTTCATTGTTCATTCAGACATAGCAAGACTATTGTATGCCCCATTTTAATCCAAATTTGAGCCGCCCTTTTCAGGTTTTCAACTCAAATCCCCCTTGGTCTCAAAGCGCCCTTTGCGGGTTTTCGCTTTGGCCTCTCCTTTTCTTTCTTTTTTTTTTAATTTTTTGATTTTAATTTTTAATTTTTCTTCTTTTTTTTATTTTGATTTTTTAATTTCGATCTCTTTTTTTTAAGGTTTCAATGCGCCCTTTGCGGGTTTTCACCTTGGCCTCTCCCATTTTAGGTAGAATACTCTTTGACTACATTTTGAATTCCTCAAATTGGATAACTCCTTTCGATCAATATCAATGCTCCTTCAAAACAGGCCTTCTTTACTACATAAGGTCCCTCTTAGTTTGACATATTTTTTTCCTTTAAAGACCTTTTGTATAAGAAGAATCTTTTTCAATATCAAGCTCCCCTCACGGAATTCTCTAGGATAAACCTTTCTGGCATAAGCCCGCATCATCTGACTGTGACGGATATCCTTTAAATTTGACTGATCATATTAGGATTGGACCCATTCTGATTCATCCAACTTTAGTTCTACCAAGACTCGAAGAAAAGGAATCTCGTTTTCAAAAACTGTTCCAGTCCTATAAATCAATGTGTTGCCCCGGTGAAGGTCCTGGCCCATGTTCGATAAACATAGAGGGTAAATGATAACTTATTTATGCCAATCCTTACAAGACTCGGTGATTTTTCACTATGACCTTTGTTTTATTGTTTGCTTTTCCTTTTCTTTTTTCTATTTTTGTACTTTTGTTTTTCTTTTTGGATGCATTTGTTGTTCTGTGATATAGTGTCTAATCTTTGAACAGACTGCAAACTATTGACATTGTGCAGTTGTATTTAAAAGTGATCCTTTCTGACATTACTTGTCAGCAACCCCTTTTTTTTTGGAATTTGATGACTGTCAATCTTGTAATATTGACATATGAAGCGACCTTCACCCTCTTCGTGAAGTAATCAATGACTGCCAAGATGAATCGATGTATATTAGACGAGAATGGCCTGATAACATCCTTGCCCCACATATAGAAAGTCTGTGAAGAAATGAATGAGACACATGAATCTTGTCTCTTTAAATACAACCCAACTAATGCCATGCCCTTCCATGGTGAATCAACAGTACCCAAACCTCATGATTAACGTGGCTACCATAAAACCATCTACATGTGTCTTTCTGACACCGTATAGACATTTTTTATTGTCCATAGATCTTAATATCCCAGGTATGTCTTGACATGATCATGCGAAAACATCCTTGAATTCTTGGAGTAATTCAATGACCATTCATTTTGTCTTTGTGATGACTCAAGTTTCGATCTTTACCTCTTGCTCACAATGTCCACTGACCCTTTGTAAAGTAGGATCTATTTTTCATCTTGTTCTACCGTACCTAACAAATCAAGAAATAAGTCACAATCTCTGTCATCTTCAAAGTCCTGAGATCTGCTTAAACACATATCTCACCCCAAAAGGGAGTGAGTTACAGCGTTGCTCATGTCATTGATATCTGGGGACCTATTGTAGGTACAAAGAAAAATTCCAAAGAAGAAATGATTCTAAGGATAATTATTTGTATGGTATGATCATGAATGAAGAATGAAAGCATATTTTAAAAAAAATAGTCCAAGGAACAAAAGAATAAAGAATGAAAGAATATTTATTCAAAAAGCATGCATTTTATTGAAATAAAAATTTTTGGACACAAGCCTATTTCACAAAAGGATTCTTATTACCCCTAGGCTTAAGGCAACAAACGTGTTTTGAACATTACTCTAGAACAGCTCTGAAAATACAGGGATCTCTTCTACAGTCCCATTGCTTAAAACGCCTCAAATACATAAGGGTTTGGAAATTTTTATTCCCTGGATCTCTCTTTGGATACGTCATTCCAATTCTCTTTAATAACTAGTGGTTATAACCCTTGGCTGGCCTATGTTGACCAACTTGGAAGGCATGCTCACGATGTTCACTTCATTTGCCTTGTTTCTCGAGGTTGACCTTTTGGCGCTTTCTCCCATATCTATTTTCCCATTTCTTATAGCATCTTCAATCATCTCACCGAACATTACTACATCTGAAAAGCTCAGAGTAGCACTTCCCAACATATGATTAATGAATAGGGCTTTCAGAGTATTGATGAAAAGCATCGCAATCTCCTTCTCCAAAAGAGGCGGTTGGACTTGTGTTGCTACCTCTCTCCATCTTTGGGCATATTACCTAAAGCTCTCATTTTGCTTCTTTTCCATACTTTGCAGGGTAATTCTGTCGGGTGCCATGTCTGTTAGATGGCTATACTGCTTCATAAAAGCTTGTGCTAAGTCTTTGCATGAATTGATTTTAGCACGACTCAACTGATTGTACCATTTAGCTGCTGACCCCGATCAGACTATCTTAGAAGTAATTGATTAACAATTGATCGTTATTAACATATCTTGTCATTCTTCGACAGAACATTGTGATGTGAACTTCAGGACAACTAGTACTATTGTACTTTTTAAACTCTGGAGTTTTAAATTTTGGCGGGAGTACTAGATCAGGAACCAAACTCAGGTCCCTAGCGTCAAACCTACAACAGAAGTCAACATTCTCCATTGCTTTCAATTTTTCCTCCAACCACCTATACCGATCCTCAAGCTGTCTTGGTAATTCCTTCTTTGCTTTTTCTATTTCATCTAGATTAGGAACCTCAAGATTGGTTGGGCTACCCCCCGGATTAGAGCCTGAGCCTATCGGGTAATCCATCGGTGTAGAAGTACCGACCTGATATTGCTGATTTTTGATAATAGGTATACCTTGCGGATATGTCTGAACATTTTTGGGGTGAAACCCGGAGGGTAGAGAGGCTCCTCATTTTCCTTCCCATATTGATCATGGAGTTTTTCCTTTCTTCAAGCCCTCTTGTCCGCAATTGAGACAACTGGTTCAACATATTCCTTTGAGACTCTAGCACCAGATCTCTCATATCCTGCCTAATCTTCCCCAGTTGCTTTTGCATTTGTTTTTGTAACTGGTCTTGCATCTCTCTTTGAAGTTGTTCAAGTTTTTCCAACCATGGTCCAAATCTTTTGTCTTAGCACGGGTGTCGTAACGACACTTGGTTGGTAAATTTTTATTGGTTCCCAGATTAACTGAAATAATTTCAACTAATTAGGGACCCTTTTAGGAAAATCTAATACAAATGATGCAATGATGCGATAATATGCAAATGCATGGGATGAATGCAAAAGAAATAGAGGTGTTGATTTTGAATTTAATTCCATTAGAACAACTTTTGTTGAAAACAAATTCCTTTACATAAAATGGATTACATATACGGCCTTGCTTTCATATTCCAAGCGAAGACACCAATCTTCTTTCTTCGTGAAATCCAAATCTCGCAAACCTCCAATAAATGCATCCACTAGATCCTCTTCACTTGATCCAGGCCACGACTCATTATCCTCATGACATTGATTAGCTCCATTAAGAAAATCGAGACACAACGGCTCTCGAACAATTTTTATCAGCTTGAATCTTCAGGTAAAGACTTGTTTTTCTCCACGAATTGTCAACCTTCTTCCGTCAATTCAGACAACCGTATTATAATCCACTTTATTAGGAAATTCGTTTTCTTATGACAAACTATTCTATTTAGCAATCAAATACGAATCAACGCCTCCCTTCTATGATGATGTAATGCAATGCAGTTATAAACAAAACAAAACACGTTAGTACAAGAGAAATAAATAACAAACAAAGTACCTATTCGCATGACCACTAAACCTGGGCAAGGTTCTGCCTAAGGCGGACTCTCAAAATTCACTATATTTGGATCAGTTCTAGAGTAAAGGTTCCCGAACCAGCAAATTCCTTAATCCTTACCCATTATAGGCTCATACAGATCGAGTTCGGCTTAGGGGAATACATTTCCCTATGACCATGCAGAGATGAAAATCTCTTGAAATCATAGGTACGCATGTATCCCGGAATCAATCCACTAGCCCATATGGAGGTGAAAACCTCACGAAGGCATAGCTTCTTACTCCCACTTAAAGGTATAACCACAGCGGTCATGCAATGCAAAGCAATATTATTCTACAAGACCCACCATCATACCAACAAATGTAATCAAAAGAATCATGACTTTCAAAACAAGCTTTCAATTCCTTCACAAAAGGACAGCAAATAATCAATTTTATGGCCTGACTCTCTTTGCTTAATCCCTAGTGGCATCGCCAAGCTGTCGAAACCAGTTTTCAACTTTTAAAATTGAAAATGTGAGTTGCCACCAATCTTTTGTTTAGGTATGATTGGATCACCTAATAAAATATTTTGTTCCACTTAAAACAATTTTGTAAAATTTTTAAAAAATGGGTTTGGGAGTCGGTTACGCATGAGGAAGGGTGAGCACCCTCATTACGCCCAAAAATTGGTACCAGATTGATTTAATGCTATCCTTATATCAAAGATTTTAAAAAGGGTCTTTCGAAATATGGTTCTTTTAAAAATGTTTGAGTAGTTCAAGTTAGCTGTCAAAATTCTCTCGTTTCAAAGATATGCAGCATCATATCCAGCACGATTGGACATGATCCTTTATACCTTCAAAAATACGATTGATTTTTGACTTTCAAAAGCTCGTACGTTAAAATTATAAAAGGATATCCAAATATTTAGTTCAACGAAAAATCATACCCAGCACGGTAGGGCACAGTTTCCCGAATTCCCAAATATTGAATGCTGCCTTATTTCAGAACTTTTGAATAATAAGGAATATGGGAAATTAACTCAAAATGCTTTAATTTTTCTTGAAATAAAAACGAGACAACTAATATCAATCAAAATATTGAAATTTGAATCACGATGCAATAATATAGAAAAATCAAAGTTACAAACATGGATTACTATACAAAATATTATACAAGTAAATAAAAAGAACAAATTAACATACACACAATAGCAATGAGCTCGCATCCAAGAAACTAATTAGAAAGAAATATAACAAGTTTCGAACATAGATGGACAAAAATTTAAATAATAGTGCAAAAGATTAATAATCAATATAAAATGATAATAGATGAAGCAATATGAAAACTAAAGCAACACATAGCATACAAAAAAATTTGGAAATAATTTGAAAACTATTAAATATATGAAAATTTACAAAATGAAGAACACATGATTGGGTTTGAAATAATGTACATATATAAAAATAAAACTAAGAATATGTAATGGAGTATTTAAATAAATATTGTGAAAGAAGAAATTTGGAGCCAAAAACATAATAAAACTAATCTATTAAAGGTGATAATGTACATGCCATAATAGAAAAATCAATGTACACAATATATAACGGAAATATAATAAAATAAAGGATAAACATTATACATGAAAAATAACAAACCAATATATAATAAAACAATATATACATGAGAGAATTTTAAATAACAAAGAAATAATAATATATGTATTTTTTAAAGAATAAATTATATACACAATAAATTTAAAAGGAAATACAAATAAACATATTTAAAAGAAATTATATATATAATAACATAGAATTAATAGTGTTTATAATATAAAACTAATTTTAATATAAATTATATTTTACTAATATATATATGTAAGGGTAGTTGAATTAAATATTATGGAAAAATTTCAAACAATATGATAGTATAGAATATATTAAAATAATAACTATATAATTAAACAAATAAAGAAAAAAAAACAAATGTAGATGAAATAATAGATTGAAATGAAGTAAAAGAAAAAAATGATTAGATCAATTCAAATTGTATATATAAATAATTTTCTAAAGAAATGAATATTAAAAAATATATATATTGAGATGAAAGAAAAACTTAATTGAAGTGAAATCAAACTTAAAAAGATAATTAATAAAAAAAACTATTGAAATAATGACTAAATTACAGTACGCGCGAATGTTCAGGGATCAAAACTAAAAATAACCCAGATCCCAAAACGTGGCGCCTAGATGCGTACCTAATTGCAAAGACAGGTAAATTCTAGGGACAAATTGTAACAAAATAAAATGTAAATAAGGATCAATTTAATGGTCTGCGCGAGGACGATGGACTAGTCGCGCAATTTGACCATTCAAAGTGCCAAAGCATGGATCAAGTACATGGATTGGGTGTGCACGGGGATTTTCCCCCTTTTCTACACGACACCTCTTCAAATATTTCATAAAAAGAGGAAAAAAAACCTAAAATGAAAACCTAATTTTTCTAAACAAAATCAAAACAAAGAACCCTTCTCATCTTTCTCTCATTCAGCCGAACCTGACAGTTCCTTGCCCCATCGTTGTTTTGCTTCCATATTTTAGCCGACGGACATCGTGCGAAGGCCTAATCTGGCCTCGTTCGAAGACGAATCCTAGAGTTTTGCTAGGCTTAACCTCAGTCCTCATCTAAGCTTCGACTACCACGAAGCAAACAAGGATTTCAAAGCCTTTTTGAGAAGATAAGTATCTATGCCTTTATTTATCTGTTTTTTACTTACAATAATGAAAATAAAAGTAGAAATAGAAGCCAAATCAAGAGAAAAAAACGGGACTTAAAATCACCTCTTGGAAACTATTTTTGAATTCATTTCTCTATTCAAACTTTTTGTACAGATTTGTATGCATATCTTCGATCCCCTTTTTACAGTACAAATGATGGCTTTTTTAGCCGGATTTTACAGCATAAAATAAAATAAAAATAAAAACTCTATTTTCTTGCTGTCATTTGCTGTTATCTACTACTTGATATTGTGGTTGTTAGTCTGTTACAGGTACGAAGGTCGTGGTGGTGCTGACATGGCGAAGCCGTTCGTGGGGGTGTGACGTGAAGCGTGAAGCAATGGCGTATGGGGAACTAATTCCAGGCGAGACTGCGGCGCAAACTTTCCTTGGGTTTCAGTTCTTGAAACCGAAGTTTAAGACTGTGATTTGGGCCACTGTAATGGGCTGTTAGCTTAGTTAAGGATTTGGGTTTATTGTTGGATTAATAAATGTAATTGGACTAGACTTTTAAATTATTTTGGTTTTATTTTATTTTTATTTTTTTGTTTTATTTTTTTGGTTGTGGGCCCAGGCAAATTTGGGCCTATACAACTGCCCCTCTTTGCTCATTGTCGTGTAACGAGAATAGAGCAAAGACTTCAAATAGGGCCAATTTTGCCCGGTTTTGCTGAATCTTGACTTTTTTTGGGGAGATAAGACTGGCTTAAATCTGCTCCATTGCATGTACATGGAGATAAGATTTGCCCTCTTCGATCTACTGCAACCTCAGGGAAATAAGATCTTCAATATTCAGTCTGCTCCCTTGTTACCTCAGGAAGATAAGACTTATTCTTCAATTTGTTCTCTTGCTACCTCAGAGAGATAAGGCTGGTGATAAAGTCTGCTCCATTGCCGATACATGGAGATAAGATTCACCATTTTTTATCTGCTCCACTGCAGCTTCAAGGAGATAAGATCTTCAATCTTCAGTCTGCTTTCTTACTACCTCAGAAAGATAAGACTCATTCTTCAACTTGCTCTCTTGCTACCTCAAAGAGGTAAGGCAGGTGGTAAAATCTTCTCCATTGCCGATACATGGAGATAAAATTCACCATATTCGATCCACTCCTCTGCAAGTGGAGGGAGATAAGATCTTTAATCTTCAGTCTGCTTTCTTGCTACCTCAGAAAGATAAGACTCATTCTTTAACTTTCTCTATTGCTACCCCAGAGAGATAAGGCTTGGGGCTTCAATCTGCTCCATTGCCAATACATGGAGATAAGATTCGCCATCCTGGATCTGCTCCGCTACTGCTTAAGGAGATAAGATCTTTAATCTTTAGTCTACTTCATTGCTACCTCAGGAAGATAAGACTATTATCTTCAACCTACTCTCTTGTTACCTCAAAGAGATAAGGTCAGTGGCTAAAATCTGCTCCATTGCCAATACATGGAGATAAGATTCACCATTTTCAATCTGTTCTGCTACTGCTTAGGGAGATAAGATCTGTGATTTTCAGTCTGTTCCACTACAACCTCAAGAAGATAAGACATCAATCTTCAACATGCTCTCTTACTACCTCAGAGAGATAAGGTTTGGGGCTTAAATCTACTCCATTGCCGATACATGGAGATAAGATTTGCCTCTTCCAATCTTAAATCTTCATTCTACTTCCTTGCTACCTCAAGAAGATAAGACTTCAATCTTCAACCTGCTCTCTTGCTACCTTAGAGAGATAATGTCAGTGGCTAAAATCTGCTCCATTGCCGATACATGGAGATAAGATTCGCCATCATCAATCTGCCCCACTACTGCCTAGGGAGATAAGATCTACAAATTCCAGTCTGCTTTCTTCCTACCTCAGGAAGATAAGACTACAATCGCCAATCTACTCCATTGTCGATACATGGAGATAAGATTCACTATCTTCGATCTGCTCCACTACTGCTTAGGGAGGTAAGATCTTCAATCTTCAGTCTGCTTCCTTCCTACCTCAGGAAGATAAGACTCAACTTTTAACCTACTCTCTTGCTATCTTAGAGAGATAAGGCTGGCGGTAAAATCTACTCCATTGCCGATACATGGAGATAAGATTCACCATCTTCGATCTACTCCGCTACAACTTCAGGGAGATAAGATCTAACTTCACCAATGTCGCTACACTGTCCTCTAGGGAACATGTCCTGTAGACTCAATTTTATATGCACATGTTTATGCCAACTAGTTAGGATGCCATGATAAAAAATAATCAAATGCTCTTAACTAAATGATATATGAGTGATGTCAAATAATTAGGACGCTATGATCGAAATGAATCAAATGCTCTTAACTAGAGGTAATGCTTATGTCAAATAATTAGGATACTATAATCAAAATGAATCAAATGCTCCTAACTAGATGCGAGATTTATTATGCTGTCATCTTGTTCAGCTGGTATTCTTGATAGAAAACCCAAAACAATCACATTCTGCTCAGCAAGCTTGCCCCGTTGTAATTTCAGAGTCCCTTACACTGTAACTTCTGGGACATAAAGTTTGAACATCCCACTGCAACTTCAAGGGAATAATCATTTGATTTCTTCTATCCATCCTGTAACCACTCAGAGGTATACAATTTGCATCATCTTCAATCAATTTGACCTATTACACCATTCCCTGGGTATAATGAACCAACATATATACCTGATATCTGCATGAATACAAAATACCATTTTCTTTTTCCGAGAACAATCCTATTGCTCATTCTTGGCCAGGATTATAACACCGATTAATATTTCTGATAGAAAATCCAAGGAGATAATCTCAATTTAGGCTTAAATATTTCCAACCCTTAAGCTTGGTGGGTTTTAAACAATAGTCCTATTTTAGGCTCCTATATTATTTAGAAATTTTCCAAAGTAATATGCGAAACTCCCTTTATGAAAGTATTATTAGTCCAAAAATCGTCATTTCAATGCAAAATGCTTGAAAACGATCATAACCATGGACAAGAAAGGAATTAATTAAGAACATAGCTCAAAACAAGCAAATGCAATCCAAGAAAGAAATTTACTGGGACGCGACCTGAAAAGAATAAGGTAATCAAAGAAAACAACAAAAAAAAGGGTAAAAATAGAAAGCTAGGTGCCCCAAATATCGCAGCTTGAGCTTCTCTGTACCAACTTCTTGAGGACCATTTTGAGCTCAACCTGTGTTTATGGGATCCAAAGTACTTTGTCAATGCTCCAAGACATAACATACTTCTTTCATTGTTCATTCAGGCATAGCAAGACTATTGTATGCCCCATTTTAATCCAAATTTGAGCCGCCCTTTTTGGGTTTTCAACTCAAATCCCCTTTGGTCTTAAAGCGCCTTTTGCGAGTTTTCACTTTGGCCTCTCCTTTTCTTTCTTTTTTTTTAAAATTTTTTGATTTTCTTTTTTAATTTTTCTTCTTTTTTTTTTATTTTGATTTTTTTATTTCAATCTCTTTTTTTTCTTATTTTTTAAGGTTTCAATGCGCCCTTTGCGAGTTTTCACCTTGGCCTCTCCCATTTTAGGTAGAATACTCTTTGACTACATTTTGAATTCCCCAAATTGGGAAAATCCTTTCGATCAATATCAATGCTCCTCCAAAACAGACCTTCTTTACTACATAAGGTCCCTCTTAGTTTGACATATTTCTTCCTTTGAAGTCCTTTTGTATAAGAAGAATTTTTTTCAATATCAAGCTCCCCTCACGGAATTCTCTAGGATAAACCTTTCTGGCATAATCCCGCATCATCTGACTGTGACGAATATCCTTTAAATTTGACTGATCATATCAGGGTTGGACCCATTCTGATTCATCCAACTTTATTTCTGCCAAGACTCAAAGAAAAGGAATCTCGTTTTCAAAAACTGTTCCCGTCCTATAAATCAATGTGTTGCCCCAGTGAAGGTCCCGGCCCACGTTCGATAAACATAGAGGGTAAATGATAACTTATTTATGCCAATCTTTACAAGACTCGGTGATTTTTCACTATGACCTTTGTTCTATTGTTTGCTTTTCCTTTTCTTTTTTCTATTTTTGTACTTTTGTTTTTCTTTTTGGATGCCTTTGTTGTACTGCGATATAGTGTCTAATGTTTGAACAGACTGCAAACTTTTAACCTTGTGCAGTTGTATTTAAAAGTGATCCTTTCTGACATTTCTTGTCAGCAACCCTTTTTTTTTTGGAATTTTATGACTATCAATCTTGTAATATTGATATATGAAGCGACCTTCACCCTCTTCGTGGAGTAATCAATGACTTCCAAGATGAATCGATGTATATTAGACGAGAATGACTTGATAACATCTTTGCCCCACATAGAGAAAGTCTGTGATGAAATGAATGAGACACATGAATCTTGTCTCTTTAAATACAGCCCAACTAATGCAATCCCCTTCAATGGTGAATCAACAGTACCCAAACCTCATGATTAACGTGGCTACCGTAAAACCATCTACATGTGTCCTTCTGACACCGTATAGACATTTTGTATTGTCCACAGATCTTAATATCCAAGGCATATCTTGACATGATCATGCGAAAACATTTTTGAATTCTTTGACTCAGGTTTCGATCTTTACCTCTTGCTCACAATGTCCACTGACCCTTTGTAAAGTAGGATCTGTTTTTCATCTTGTTCTACCGTCCCTAACAAATCAAGAAATAAGTCACAATCTCTGTCATCTTCAAAGTCCTGAGATCCGCTTAAACACATATCTCACCCCAAAAGGGAGTCAGTTGCAGCGTTGCTCATGTCATTGATATCTGGGGACCTATTGTAGGTACAAAGACAAATTCCAAAGAAGAAATGATTCTAAGAATACTTATTTGTATGGTATGATCATGAATGA
This sequence comes from Gossypium hirsutum, assembly GCF_007990345.1. NCBI lineage: Eukaryota > Viridiplantae > Streptophyta > Magnoliopsida > Malvales > Malvaceae > Gossypium > Gossypium hirsutum. The sequence continues at coordinate 37,752,646 of NC_053428.1, forward strand.
AGAATAAAAGCATATTTTAAAAAAAATAGTCCAAAGAACAAAAGAATAAAGAATGAAAGAATATTTATTCAAAAAGCATACATTTTATTGAAATGAAAATTTTTGGACACAAGCCTATTTCACAAAAGGATTCTTATTGCCCCTAGGCTTATGGCAACAAGCGTGTTTTGAACATTACTCTAGATCAGCTCTGAAAATACAGGGATCTTTTCTACAGTCCCATTGCTTAAAATGCCTCAAATACATAAGGGCTTGGAAATTTTTATTCCCTGGACCTCTCTTTGGATACGTCATTCCAATTCTTTTTAATAACTAGTGGTTATAACCCTTGGCTGGCCTATGTTGACCAACTTGGAAGGCATGCTCACGATGTTCACTTCATTTGCCTTGTTTCCCGAGGTTGACCTTTTAGCGCTTTCTCCCATATCTATTTTCCCATTTTTATCGCATCTTCAATCATCTCACCGGACATTACTATATCTAAAAAGCTCAGAGTAGTGCTTCCAAACATATGATTAATGAACGGGGCTTCTAGAGTATTGGTGAAAAGCATCGCAATCTCCTTCTCCAAAAGAGGCGGTTGGACTTGTGTTGCTACCTCTCTCCATCTTTGGGCATATTGCCTAAAGCTCCCATTTTGCTTCTTTTCCATACTTTGCAGGGTAATTCTGTCGGGTGCCATGTCTGTTACATGGCTATACTGCTTCATAAAAGCTTGTGCTAAGTCTGTCTATGAATTGATTTTAGCATGACTCAACTGATTGTATCATTTAGCTGCTGACCCGATCAGACTATCTTGGAAGCAATGGATTAACAGTTGATCGTTATTAACATATCCTGTCATTCTTCGACAGAACATTGTGATGTGAACTTTAGGACAACTAGTCCCATTGTACTTTTTAAACTCTGGAGTTTTAAATTTTGGCGGGAGTATTAGATCAGGAACCAAACTCAGATCCCTAGCGTCAATCCTACAACAGAAGTCAACATTCTCCATTGCTTTCAATTTTTCCTCCAACCACCTATACCGATCCTCAAGCTGTCTTGGCAATCCCCTCTTTGCTTTTTCTATTTCATCTAGATTAGGAACCTCAAGATTGGTTGGGCTGCCCCCCGGATTAGAGCCTGAGCCTATCGGGTAATCCACCGGTGTAGAAGTACTGACCTGATATTGCTGATTTTTGATAATAGGTATACCTTGCGGATATGTCTGAACATTTTTGGGGTGAAACCTGGAGGGTAGAGAGGCTCCTCATTGTCCTTCCCATATTGATCATGGAACTTTTCCTTTCTTCAAGCCCCTTTGTTAGCAATTGAGACAACTGGTTCAACATATTCCTTTGAGACTCTAGCACCAGATCTCTCATATCCTTCCTAATCTTCGCCAGTTGCTCTTGCATCTGTTTTTGTAACTGGTCTTGCATCTCTCTTTGAAGTTGTTCAAGTTTTTCCAATCTTTGGTCCATATCTTTTGTCTTAGCACGGGTGTCATAACGACACTTGGTTGGTAAATTTTTATTGGTTCCCAGATTAACTGAAATAATTTCAACTAATTAGGGACCCTTTTATGAAAATCTTATGCAAATGATGCAATGATGCGATACAATGCAAATGCATGGGATGAATGAAAAATAAAGAGAGGTGTTGATTTTTAATTTAATTCCATTAGAACAACTTTTCTAGAAAACAAATTCCTTTACATAAAATGGATTACATATATAGCCTTGCTTTCATATTCCAAGCGAAGACACCGATCTTTTTTCTTCGTGAAATCCAAATCTCGCAAACCTCCAATAAATGCATCCACTAGATCCTCTTTGCTTGATCCAGGCCACGATTAATTATCCTCATGATGTTGATTAACTCCGTTAAGAAAATTGAGACGCGCCGGCTCTCCAAAAATCTTTATCATCTTGAATCTTCAGGTAAAGACTTGTTTTTTCTCCACGAACTGTTAACCTTCTTCCGTCAATTCAGACAATCGTATTATAATCCACTTTATCAGGAAATTCATTTTCTTATGACAAACTATTCTATTTAGCAATCAAATATGAATCAATGCCTCCCTTCTATGATGATGTAACACAATGCAGTTATAAACAAAACAAAACAGAACACATTAGTACAGGAGAAATAAATAACAAATAAAGTGCCTATTCGCATGACCACTAAACTTGGGCAAGCTTCTACCTAAGGTGGACTCTCAAAATTCACTATATACGGCTCAGTTCTAGAGTAAAGGTTCCCGAACCAACAAATTCCTCAATCCTCACCCATTATAGGCTCATACGAATCGAGTTTGGCTCAGGGGAATACATTTCCTTATGACCATGCAGAGATGAAAATCTCTCGAAATCATAGGTACGGATGTATCCCGGAAGCAATCCACTAGCCCATTTAGAGGTGAAAACCTCACGAAGGCATAGCTTCTCACTCCCACTTAAAGTTATAACCACAGCGGTCATGCAATGCAATGCAATATTATTCTACAAGACCCACCACCATACCAACAAATGCAATCAAAATAATCATGAGTTTCAAAACAAGCTTTCAATTCCTTGACAAAAGGACAACAAATAATCAATTTCATGGCCTGACTCTCTTTGCTCAATCCCTAGTGGAGTCGCCAAGCTGTCGAAACCATTTTTCGACTTTTAAAATCGAAAATATGAGTCGCCACCAATCTTTTGTTTAGGTGTGACTGGATCACCTAATAAAATATTTTGTTCCACTTAAAACAATTTTGTAAAATTTTTAAAAAATGGGTTCGAGAGTCGTTTATGCGTGAGGAAGGGTGAGCACCCTCGTTACGCCCAAAAATTGGTACTAGATTGATTCAATGCTATCCTTATATCAAAGATTTTAAAAAGGGTCTTTCAAAATATGGTTCTTTTAAAAATGTTTGAGTAGTTCAAGTTAGCTGTCAAAATTCTCTCGTGTCAAAGATATGCAGCATCATATCCAGCACGATTGGACACGATCCTTTATACCTTCAAAAATACGATTGATTTTTGACTTTCTAAAGCTCGTACTTTAAAATTATAAAAGGATATCCAAATATTTAGTTCAACGAAAAATCATACCCAGCACGGTAGGGCACAATTTCCCGAATTCTCAAATATTGAATACTGCCTTATTTCAGAACTTTTGAATAATAAGGAATATGGGAAATTAGCTCAAAATGCTTTAATTTTTCTTGAAATAAAAACGAGAAAACTAATATCAATCAAAATATTGAAATTTGAATCACGATGCAATAATATAGAAAAATCAAAGTTACAAATATGGATTACTATACAAAATATTATACAAGTAAACAAAAAGAACAAATTAACATACACGCAATAGCAATGAGCTCGCATCCAAGAAACTAATTAGAAAGAAATATAACAAGTTTCGAACATAGATGGACAAAAATTTAAATAATAGTGCAAAAGGTTAATAATCAATATAAAATGATAATACATGAGACAATATGAAAACTAAAACAACACATAGCATACAAAACAATTTGGAAATAATTTGAAAACTATTAAAAATATGAAAATTTACAAAATGAACAACACATGATTGGGTTTGAAATAATGTACATATATAAAAATAAAACTAATAATATGTAAATGAGTATTTAAATAAATATTGTGAAAGAAGAAATTTGGAGCCAAAACATAAAAAAACTAATCTATTAAAGGTGATAATGTACATGCCATAATAGAAAAAATCAATGTACACAATATATAGTGGAAATATAATAAAATAAAGGATAAACAATATACATGAAAAATAACAAACCAATATATAATAAAACAATATATACATGAGAGAATTTTAAATAACAAAGAAATAATAATATATGTATTTTTTAAAGAATAAATTATATACATAATAAATTTAAAAGGATATACAAGTAAACATATTTAAAAGAAATTATATATATAATAACATGAATTAATAGTGTTTATAATATAAAACTAATTTTAATATAAATTATATTTTACTAATATATATACATAAGGGTAGTTGAATTAAATATTATGGAAAAATTTCAAACAATATGATAATATAGAATATCTTAAAATAATAACTATATAATTTAATAAAAAAAACAAATGTAGATGAAATAATAGATTGAAATGAAGTAAAAAAAAATGATTAGAGCAATTCAAATTGTATATATAAATAATTTTCTAAAGAAATGAATATTAAAAAAATATATATTGAGATGAAAGAAAATTTAATTGAAGTAAAATCAAACTTAAAAATATAATTAATAAAAAACCTATTGAAATAATGACTAAATTATAGTACGCTCGAACGTTCAGGGAACAAAACTAAAAATAACTGAGATCCCAAAACACGGCGCCTAGATGCATACGTAATTGCAAAGACAGGCAAATTCCAGGGACAAATTGTAACAAAATAAAATGTAAATAAGGATCAATTTAATGGTCTGCGCGAGGACAAAGGACTAGTCGCGCAATTTGACCATTCGAAGTGCCAAAGCGCAGATCCAGTACATGGATTGGATGTACACGCGGATTTTCACCCTTTTCTACACGGCACCTCTTCAAATATTTCATAAAAAAAACCTAAAATGAATCCCTAATTTTTCTAAACAAAATCAAAACAAAGAACCCTTCCCATCTCTCTCTCATTCAGCCGAACCTGACGGTTCCTTGCCCCATCGCCGTTTTGCTTCCATATTTTAGCCTACGGACATCGTGTGAAGGCCTAATCTGCCCCCGTTCGAACACGAATCCGAGAGTTTTGCTAGGCTTAACCTCAATCCTCATCTAGGCTTCGACTACCACGAAGCAAACAAGGATTTCAAAGCCTTTTCGAGAAGATAAGTATCTACGCCTTTTTTTATTTGTTTTTTACTTACAATAATGAAAATCAAAGTAGAAATAGAAGCCAAATCAAGAGAAAAAACGGGACTTAAAATCACCTCTTGGAAACTGTTTTTGAATTCATTTCTCTATTCAAACTTTTTGTATAGATTTGTATGCATATCTTCGATCCCCTTTTTACAGTACAAATGATGGCTTTTTATAGCCGAATTTTACAGCATAAAATAAAAGAAAAATAAAAACTCTATTTTCTTGTTGTCATTTGCTGTTATCTGCTACTTGTTATTATGGTTGTTAGTCTGTTGTAGGTACAAAGGTAGTTGTGGTGCTGACATGGCGAAGCCGTTCGTGGGGAACTAATTCCAGGCGAGGCTGAGGCGCAAACTTTCCTAGGGTTTCAGTTCTTGAAACCGAAGTTTAGAACTATGATTTGGGCCACTGTAATGGGCTATTAGCTTAGTTAAGGATTTGGGTTTATTGTTGGATTAATAAATGTAAATGGACTGGACTTTTAAATTATTTTGGTTTTATTTTATTTTTATCTTTTTGTTTTATTTTTTTGGTTGTGGGCCCGGGCAAATTTGGGCCTATACAAGATACAAATACAGATTATATATTCAGATATGCAAAATCCTACCCTCATCCTCTACACATCATCTCCGACCATCCCATCACACTATGTGGGGTTTAAAACACCCACCCAGCCCTACACACCACGTTATGCCCTTAGGGCACATATCAGAATATATACAGCCAAGCTAGCAGAAAATAGGCATTTAATGCCAAACAGAATACTTCCTCCATACATAAAAATCCTGACCACTAACAGATACATAAATCAGATATAGAATAACAGATTAACATGCTCAACATGCTTGTAAACAAATGTCGAAATAATCAGACATGCATAGTATTATCACACTCAAAACAGAATATCAGACTACCAAATTCACAGTTTTAGGGTTTGGTTAGCCATTACTAACCCTACGGTAGGCCCACAGTCAATCGGAGTGACCTGTGCGACCCTAGGGAGAATTTCAGAATTATAGGCCAATATGCTTGTGTGACATGCTCGTGTGGCCCACACACCCAGATCGCCTTTGCCCATATGGCCCATATGGCCTGGCTTAAAATACATATATCCTTGTGACATGCCCGTGTGGGCCCACACACCCGTGTGGCTTACACGCCTAACTTGGCCTTGCCCGTGTGGCCTACATGGCCACACTCGAGCCACCAACTAGCCGTGTGCAACGCACGACCATGCCTTCATTGATTACATGATCGTGTCTTGCACACGGCCAGACACAAAGGCGACTACACGCCCCGTGTGGCGTCGATAGATTTGTTTTTCGGCTTTTATCGAAGCCTTATTTTTCGCATTTTGGGTACACACCTGGTAATGTTTTGATACGAAAGGATCCCCACACCGCTTAACACCTAAGATTGAACACAAAACACCAACTCTTTGAATGCCTCCAACTACAATTCCCCGAAAGATACTTCCTATTCTTCATGATTCGCTACCAACGTACCACCGCCTTGAATTATAGAAGGTAATTTTTTTCCCAATATGAGAAAGAAACAAAAAGAAAAGGAAAAAGAAGGGAAAATGCAGAAAGAGGAATAGTAACATCAGATTTTCGGAAAGAAAAAATTTGGGAAACAAATTTTACCCAAGCCTCATTACATCCATAATCCTAACCACCCACTACTCAGAATTCTATTAAAATCGAAACTCTATCACAAAGTTGAGCAAAAATAATACCCATGCCTATACTGGGATTCGAACACATGACCTCTAACACACCAATTCTCTTACCACTCAAACCAGCAGGCTCATTCTGATATGGATTTAGAGGAAATTAAATAAAAATCGACTGCACAGGAATAAGGCTTGGATTTAAAAATAACCAAAATTTGTCAAAGGTAGGGCTTAAACTTGGTACCTCACACACACACTCAGAACACTTAACCACTGAAGCAGATACATATTTATGTTAAAATTCTATAGAATCAGATATAAGAAAATTAGGGTGTTACAAATTCTCTGAAGAGATTATTCCAAAAAAAATTCTAGAGATATTTTTCTGATTTACAACTTAACCCAAAAGTTTAGAGAAATTATGAAATTACCCCATTGGAAATTTTTGTGAAAAATTTTCTGATTTGAAGTAAGCCCACACTCGACAGACGTGAGCTTGAGGATAATGGAGAAGACTACTTAGTTGAAGCGCTCATCCTAGACAAATCGAAAATGTACAATTTTTATTAAGTGTTTATTAGTTTAGATATCACAACCAAGATCTTATTTTGAAAAAAAAAAATTAAAACTTTGGTTTTCCTCTAAATTTATTTTTCGCTGCGTTTTTTCAAACCCATTTTTTCAACAATTGGTATCAAAGCCAAGTTGTCTTTTATTTATAAGTAGAAATAGATAATCAAAATAAATTTCTCTTATTCTTTAATGATTTGATTACATAGAAAGTGATATTCTTTAGATGTAACACCCCCTACCCTATCCATTGCCGGAATAGGGTACGAGGCATTACTGGAGTTTACTGAACATTTTCAGATAATTCTAAGTCATTTATTATTCGTATTTTGAAAATAATCATAACGTCTCTCTATTGGGCCCTCGAAGCCCAAAACATACATTAGAAATCAACTGGAATAAAATTGGGATCATAGAAAAAGTTTTCGCAAAATCTTAAATTATATTTTCATCTAAGTATTTACCATTTTAATGCTCCTTATAATTAAACATGTTACTATTCAATCAACAGCTTGGTACTTGTCTAAACGTCAGACAACAACATTGTTAGTATTCTTGCACATATTTCATATAAATTCAACATTGATATACCTATTTTCTCAACATATCACACTTGAGTTTAATAATAATCTCAACTTACATAATTTCCTTGTAATAACATATCAAAGATAATTATATATGTACATGTCACAAAATATATTATTCTCTTACTGTTTCTTCATAAGCATATATTATTCATTTCGTTATATCAATATTTAATGCACCATCATTTCCTTATATCCTATGTTTATTTATTTCGGTAATAGTTCGTATTAAACTTAACATAAATTAAATTTCATGTACCTATACTTATTTCATTTATCTATCTTCTTAATTATTTCATACAACTATTTTGTACTTATATTTCCGTATGACCAGTTCCTGTAAACATTTCACATAACCATTTTGTATAACCAATTCATATAACCATTTGTCATCTGGTACATATTACCTCAATATTAGTTGTTCAATAGATATCTTGGCGGCTCTCTTCCACAATCTTATTTATATTTGACATGATGCCATAGTATCTTTCAACTATGGTCTTACTTGTTTTCTGTCATGTTGCCATGGTATCTTTCAGCCATGGTCTTACACATTTCATATCAGGTTGCCATGGTATCTTTCAACCATGGTCTTACACATTTCATTTCAGAGAGCACACTCCCGCGAACCTCATCCTTACAATGGGATTACCAGTCCAGGCTAAATCCCCTGTAATATAAACTCATAGAGTATTGTCGGGATTACCAGTCCAGGCTAAATCCCCTGCAACGACAATTAATCTAATGAGCTTGGATCTGAATTACTAGTCCATGCTAAATTCAGACCCTAATTCAGATTACCCGTCCGGGCTAAATCCATTTTACACATATTCGTCGGGAGGGCTATATCAGGATAGGATCACCCGTCCGGGCTAGATTCTTTTTTACCGTCTCGAGCTATTTAACGGAGAGCTCATAAAGAGCCATATCGGGAAGCTAATCTGGGCTATAACGGGAAACTCAATAGAGCCGAAATCAGGTAGTTCACAAAGAACCATATCGTGAAGCTCACGAAGAGCCTATTGGGAAGCTCCGGATAGCCATATATCGAGAAGTTCAAGCGAGCACTATAGGGAGGCTCACAAAGAGCCTATCGGGAAGCTCACGAAGAGCTGTATTTTGGGACGCTCTTAAGAGCTACGGTGTGTCCACAACACATACGGATCACAACCTATCGGGACGATCCGAAGAGCTATAACGGGAAGCTCGCAAGAACCATATAACGGGGAGCTCGAGAGGGCTAATATCGGGATGCTCTTTCGAGCTATGGTGTGTCTGCAACATATGCAGAACTACAACCAATTCAGGAAACTTACATCCATCGATTTTCCTTTATTCAACGAGATGTATCATTTTATCGGGCATTACCAAATATATCCATATCAATTTCATATGCATGAGAAAAATACAATTCACAAGTATGATATTTAATTCAGGCTTATAATTATGTAAAATTCTGTTGCACGAACTTACCTGACTAAATTACAAAAATACCAAGATTCAGGGGCATTTTGATAATTTTTTTCATTTTCCTCGATTTTTCACTCGATCTTAAATTAACAATTTCATTCAATTTATTAATTTAGATAATAAAACAATTCATTCTCTTCAATCTGGTCATTTTTGACATTTTTACAAAATTGCCCCTTGAAGTTTTACTTTTATTCAATTTAGTCCTTAAGCCTAGAACATACAAATTAGCCATGCTAGTTGAATATTCATATATATATTTTCCTCCTCCTCCTTTCCATTCCACATCCTTAAAGTATATAACACACTTGTAAGTAACATCATATATAATTTTTATTATTTATTTTTATGAATATTCAAGCTGTCCATCTGTGTCATACTCACTAAATTATTTATATATGGAGCTATAGAACTCCAAATTAATATTTGCTAATTTTCCTTGAAACTAGACTCATATATCTTCTTACCATAAAATTTTCAGAATTTTTGGTTTTGGAAATAAGTACAGTTTATTCTTTAAAGTTGCCCCTGTTCTGCTATCTAAAAGTTCTGACCCTTCTTCACTAAAAATTAATTATCTCCTCGTACAGAATTCGAATGATATTCCCGTTTATTTATCTTGAAACTATACTCATTCAGAATTCTAAACATATAAATTTAAGCCCTAATTATTTTTATCCAATTTTTTATGATTTTCCAAAATTAGAATAGGGGAACCCGAATTCATTCTGACCTTGTCTCACAGAATTCATTATATCTCATGATTTACAAATCCATTGTTTACACCGTTTCTTCTATGAGAAACTAGATTCAATAAGATTTAATTTCATATATTTTTTCATCTTCTAATTCAATTTCTACAATTTATGGTGATTTTTCAAAGTTAGTATACTGCTGCTATCCAATATTGTTTTAATGCAAGTTGTTTATTACCATTTTTCCCCGAACTTTAATAAATAACAATTTCGTCCCTACTCAATTACCCTCTCAATTGAGCTGATTTGAGCTGATTTTTCTCAATTAACACTTTATTCTATCACCTTAAACTACTTTACAACTTTTGGAAATCATAATTTCAGCACTAGACTTTAATTCCAAACATTTTCACAATGAGGTCCTAAAATCAATTTCCGTCAATTTTACTTAATAAAATTATCTTATATAAAAAATAAAGCTTCAATTCTATGTTTATTCATCATATGCATCCAGCACTCATCCATAATAACTTTAAAAATTAGCCCTTCAACATAAAACTTATGAATTGCTTTACAGTTCAACCCTTATTTCATTTCTAACTCGAATTTCTATCAATTAAACCCTTATTTCATCATTTTACTCAATATGAACATTATCTAGAAATCTAATAAATTTCAAAATATCAACTTAATTTTATCAAAATCTTGTTCTAAAGCTTTTAAAACATCAAAATTAAGTAAAAAGGGCTAAATTGACTTACCTATTAAACTTCCAAGCTTCACACCTTTAATTTTTCCCTTTTCTTCTTTCTTTTCTCTTTTTCTTTCTTTCCTTCCCCTACTCTGTAACGCCCCAATTTTTGGGATTTTCGGGATTTCTGTAATTTTCAATGACTTTTAGAAATACTATGTTTTGACTGTCTATTGTGGATCTGAGTATGTTGGTGGGCCTTTAAAAGCCCCAAGAGTAAATTTAATTCAAGGTAATTCCTGAATTTTAATTTTGGGAGAGAGGGTTCTGGCGATATGGGCTTTTAAAGTTGAGGTGGTAAAATAGGACACAAAAAGATCTGTGGTAAAGTGGCATGTGGTGCCACCTAGGTGTTTAGGGAGTGACGTGTGGATGTTTAGGGGGAGCCAGAGTTCAAGTCACAAGGTAAGCGTGTTGTTACTTTTATTTTTGTGTGCATGTGCCTGGCATGTGATAGAGCTTAAGGGGAAATTCGGCTAGGGCTTTAGGAAGGTTGGGTCGTGGGCCTGAATGGCCATTAGGGCAAGCTTTATTTTCTTTTTGTTTTGCCGAATTAGGGTTAGCCACCTAGAGCCTTCCCTTTCATTCTATTCTCTTCTCAGTATCTCAAAAAGTCGAAAAACGCAAAGTTAGATCTCCTGAGTGCCGAATTCTTCCTTCTTTTCTCCTTTTTTCTTCTATTTTCTTTTTCTCCTTCTTTTCTTCTCTAGCCGAAACATTCTTACCATTCTACTCATCTCCTCTTTCATTCCCTTTCTTTTCTAAACCTCTATAGCCGATTGCCATAAAAGCCAAAATCTCGAAAGTTGTTTCTTGTGCCGATTTCTTCTAGTCAAAATCCTCCTATTTTCTTCATCTCTTTTGGCTAATTTTCACATCCTCTAAACCTCACACCCTGCCGGCAATACCACTGCAAAACCACCATACCAAATCATCTTCCTCTTCACAGTTCCAAAAGCCGAAAACACCATAGTTTTTAGGGACATATAACCGAATCTTTAGATCTCTAAGATTCGATTTATGCTAGTGTTTAAAGGCTGGATCTACATCAGATCTGAGTAGAAACTGAACTGGAATCGTTTTGGTTGAAAGAACTTGAGGTAGGTACTCAAATCTATTCTTTATTTCGGGTTTTAGAAAAGCCGAAATCCCTAAAGGCATAGGGAGGCTGTCGATTGGAGCTTAAGGCTCTAAGAGTTGTAACAATTGATTTGTTTTGGTGTTAGTGTGATCTAGAGGATGCTGATCGAAGGCTTGGACAAGTGGAACGACTAAATCTAGATCTAGTCTTTAGTTTTGGCAAAGGTAGGATCTCAAGGGCCATACGTATGGATGGCCGATTATGGTAAGTATATTTATGATGGTTGCCATTTTATTTTGGATCTGATATGTCTAGTGACGATTGTAGGATATCGTGGGAGATTTCGGAAGCAGTTGTCACAAATCAGGTGTGTAAACGACACCCACTAGTAGACTAGATTGGCAAAAGACGAAAAGCCGGCATTTCGAGAACTTGCGAGCGTGCGAACGCTCGTGGGATTGTTCGTATTGATAATTTTGGTAACTTTAATGGTAAGATTGCAGAGTTCGCAATTTTGTGCACTTCGGTATATTTGGGCTTAATGGGCCGAAATCGGGTTAATGGGCCAACGGGCCCAATTCGGTAAAAATGCTCAGTAAGTGTTTCTGTTAATACGTTAATAACTGTAATGAGCATGAAACCCTAAAAAAACTGAAAAAATTACTGAAATACCTCTGTAAGGTAGAATTACCGTAATACCCCTGAAGGGGTAAGTTTACGATTTTGCCCCTCGAGGGTAAATAACTGTTCTTACGCTATAATCTGACTGTCTTTCTGAAGCATGCCTTGTTAATTATATATTCTCTACATACATGTCATACTGCATGGGGTTGGGTTTTGTTATGGAGGAAGAACTCGTTCTGGTGGCTGTGCCACATATTCTGATATAAGCAGCTTTGCTGCGGATTATAGTTAGTGCCGCAACCGGTGCTAACACTGTAAGTGTAGTGATGGCGTGGGTGACTTATTCCCCACAAGAAGTGTAGGGATGGACGGATGCAAGTGCAGGGTTGGATAGGGTTATCGTGCATTAATCATATGAGACTATTTTGTTATGGGCCAACTGTGTTAATATGGGCAAGGCCCAATATATCTCGACTTGTAATAGGGCTACGGCCCAAATTGATACTAATATAGGCTCGGCCCAGTATACTCTGATATTGTAAGGGGCTATGGCCCAGATTAATATTGATATGGGCTAACGCCCAGTTAATTCTGATTTCTGAATAGGGTTTAGGCCCAATAGAGCTTGAACTGATTTAGGCTCTAGTTGGGTTTACTTTACACATTGAGTTTTCCAAACTCACCCCCTTTTTCCCATCTTTGCAGGTGAGCCTTAGAGCGGTGGACTTGGAGCTGGAGGGATTTAGAGTGGCCATGTGGACTGTTTAAAATAAGTGTTTATTTCCTTTATGTTTTCGGGTTTTTAATTTGTAATAAGGCCGCTTTAATTATTTTTAATTGTTTTTAGTATGTTTTGTTAGCTTAGTTTTAATATTGTTTTAATTGATTGAAATTGAATAGCTCTAGGGCGTGTTTTAAAAAGGTTACTTGATTTCAAAATATCGCGATAACAAGGCAAAGCTTCCGCAATGAAAAAGTTTTCAAAATTAATACCTTTTCAAATGGTTTTAAACGAATTGATTTTCCCTGAACAATCACTCAGTTAATGTGTGCCAATGGTTGTGTGCATGTCTAGGATTGGATCCGTGAAGAGCTGGGTACTTAAGCAGTCTAATTGACTCACCTCCTCTTTTCTGGCATCCTACCTAGTGCACAGTTTCCATTCACTTTAATCTTTAGCGAAGATATTCTTTGAACACTAAGAAAGACTTTAGATAAAACATGACTTTTCTAGTAACGCTTCAATGTGACACGCTGGATTCGGTCGTAATGTCTGGGCCGGGTTTGGGGTGTTTCATGCTCTCTGTTTCGTTTGCTTTGTTTCTTCCTTTCTATTCTCTCTTTTTTTTTCCTTTTTATATATATACACACATGTATTTATACTTAAATAGTAAGTATTATTTATTTATTCATGTGTATATTATTAGTACATTTGTATCCATTTATAACCATGCATTTGTCATTATTTAATATATTTATCATATAAAATCTTATAATATAATTATTTAATTAATAAATATCTATTTAATATCTAATATATGTTTTACAAATGTATGTATTTTTATCCATACACTTGTATATTTTATTTACTATACATTTGTCTTTGTACTAATTTATTTATCATATAAATATCTTATAATATAATTATAATAAATTAATTTAATATCATTTATTACTAATAAATATATATTTTATAATAAATTAGATTTTTACTTTATATGCCGCCTCACTTATGCTAAATGGCATAATTTCCATTTTGGTCCTTTTTATTTTCTTTTAATCTATAATTAAACTTTCACACTTTATTCAATTTAATTCTTTTATCAATTATCCTTAATTAAACTAAATTCACTTAATTAAACTATAATTAACCACTCAATTAACTTTTTAAATATGTTTGATAATTATTTACGGATCCATTTTTCAGTAATAGAGACTCGAAAATACACTTTTTCTGATAACCGTAAAATTTGGGTTATTACATTAGATCTTATGCATGTTTAAGTTATATATGGGAATGGATGAGATATTACATATTTGTTATATAATTGTTTTTTTTGCCGAGGTTATGGTTCTTAGAAAATAAACCGTAGAATATCATCTCTACATAGGGCTTTTTTTTTTTAAATTCATATAATTCTTGTGAGCCGAAAATGGGCATAGGACTTAAATGTACTTTTTCCAAAAGGAGTCCATGACGATGAAAAGATGTGATAGCGGTTGAAGACCCACAGAATGCCTTGTGGTGAAAAAATATGTACTTTTATTTTTCTATTTATTTTCTAGAAATAGAACCATGGAAACCTTGGTTGGAAAATTTTTTTTAGTTACCAATCTCATTATATATTTGTGTTATAATAGTTTATAATATTATGTAATGTTATAATTGTTATATATATATGAGATGATCCATAGTTGATTGATTAAAAAATTAAGAAGTGTGGTAATGAGAAAATACATGTGTTGCATTGTTGTATTCATTTCTTTAGGTTATTCAATAGTTGTGAGAAGTGTGGTAATGAGAAGGTGCATGTTTAGGATTGGCTCTGGTTAGGAAAGGATTGGTTTTTAAGTGATCAAATTTGACTCACCTCCCTTTCCTAGGACTCTACTTGGTGCATGATTCTTATTCACTTCTTCAGTTTTTCCTTTAAAAGAAAAACTGTGGAGAATCAAAATTATTTGTTTTAAGATTTATTGATTCTTATGAATGGATATTATGAAATTTCCATATTATGCCATGTATATATTGGAAGCATGCCATTTAAATTAGGTAAGAATGCCACTAGGACTATTGTATGATTATTCTTGAAATTTAAGATAAAAAACCTTGCATGTTTTTATAATATTGAGTGGGAGAAGGTCTTTGAACAAGACCTACGGCCTCTATTGATGGTCCCTAAGTGATAGCATGATAAAGTTTCGAGCCAATTTCTACCCTGACCATAACCCAAGATAAACTTTGTCGTATGGGTTCAGTAGATGAGATTTCCTTTGAAGGACAACTAGTTACGCATGACTTTCAAAGAGATTGTCCTAAGATGACTCACAAATGAAAGCATGTTCATGATGGGTGTTGAGTCAATGGTTGCACACTTAATATCATCTCTTATTAAATAGTTTCCCAAGAAACAATATTTAAGCTAGAGATGATGGCCAAGCATTAAACGGTCGTTAGTTCATGTGGAGTTTTGAGAATTAAGATTCACGAACTGGTTAAATGTAATCTGCTGAAACCATTTTTTATTTGAAAAAAAAAACGGGAATCAACTTTTAAAATAATGTGTGGAGTCGCCACCAATCTTTTGTTTACGTGTGATTGGATAACCTAATAAAATATTTTATTTCATTTAAATCAATTTTAGTCTACGTAAATTTTAAAAATGGTTTCGGGAGCCGGTTACGTATAAGGAAGGGTTAGCACCTTCACTACGCCCAAAAATTGGTACCAGATTGATTAACTGTTGTCCTTAAGTCTAAGATTTTAGGAAAAAGTTTTGAAATATGGTTCCTTTTAAAACATTTGAGTGGCTCAAGTTGGTCGTTAAAATTCTCTCGTTTCAAAGGTATACAGCATCACATCCAGCATGATAGAACACGATTCTTTATACCTTTGAAAACACGATTAATTTTTGACTTCCAAAAGCTCATACGTTGAAAATTAAAAAAGGATATCCAATTATTTAGTCCAATGAAAAATAGAAACCCAGCACGGTAGGGCATGATTTCCCGAGTTTCCAAACGTTGAACACTGCCTTGTTTTAGAATTTTTAAATAAAAAATTGTAAACTAGCTCAAAACACATTTATTTTACTTGAAACAAGATGTGATAATTAATTTTTAAAAAAATTGGAAATTACAAAGGAACATTTGTGTAAAAAGAGGAATAATAAACATGGGATAATATGCACACATAAAGTACAATACTTGGTGAATGAAGATGATACAACCTTATCTAACCAACTAACAAAACAAACAATTAAAGAAAAGTAATCTAAGAAAAATATTTCCAAATTTCCATGCATGATGGAGAACAATTGATATAACAATACAAAAAAACGAAAAAAATAATATACGACAATAATATATAGCCTAATATAACACAATCAACACAAAATATACAAAACAAAATGGAAATTAGAAACCAATGTGGTATATGACAATTTTAAAATAATGATGTATAATCATTAAAATAAGTGTTATAGAATGAAGATATTTAAATTAAATAATATGCAAAGTGTTAAAAAACATTTGTTAAAATTGACAATATACATATAATAAAGGAGGATATAAAATATGAAAGGATAGCAAAAATACATAATAAAATATAATCTTAGGAAATACACATAATAGATTTACAAAACATATATATACATAAATAGGTTTAGAAGCAATTATTTGTAAAAATAGCATGAAATTAATAATGCTTATCAGATTAAATTAATTTTATCATAAATTATATATGTAATAGATTTTGAAAACATAATTATGTATACAAAAAAAACTATATGTATAAAATAACGTGGATTTAATGATGTATATAAATCAAACATATGTACCAATATATATGTATAATAATAATTTAAATAATACATAAGATACGTAGGATTTTCCTTTGAATAACAAAAATATATAATATGTGAATAGATTAAAAGAAATTACATGTATAAAATAACATAAGATTAGTAATATATATAGAATAAGATTAGCTTTATCAAGAATTATATATATAATAATGTATAAGAACATTTATGTAAAATATTATAAGAAATATTAAAATGATATGATATAAAAGTTTTACAATAATGACTTTAAAAAAACAAAATATAATTATCAAAGTAACTCAAAATATAAAAATAAGTAAATAAGAATTAAAAAATGAATGTGAAATGGATCTTTGAAAAAATAATGAAAACAAGAATTAAAAAATAAATGTGAAATGGATCTTTAAAAAAAATAATGAAAAAAAACTCAATTAAAATAAAACTAAAATGAAAGGGATAATTTATAAATAAAATAAACCTTTGAACTCAAAATAAGGACCAGTGTGCAATGCATGCAAATGCACAGGGACTAAAGCTGGAAATAAAAACGCAGTGTTTAGGTGCGGGCTAAAATGAAATGACGTGAAAATCTCAGGGACAAATTAAAAAACAAAGAAAAACAAATAAGGCCTAATTGAATGACCATGCGAAAGGGAGGGATCAATTGCGCGAATGTTCCCTTTAAGCAGAACGTGCGGATCCTCTTGGGTAACCGGATCGGGTTAGATCGGGCATGGCTTATACGGTACCGTTTTGGAGCCATTGAAACAGGCTTAAAACGGCGCCATTGTTGCTCCTTTATGAAGGCTAAAATCAAGCCTGATTCGGCTGAACCAAACCCTAGCATCCCTCTTTTTTGATTTCCCCTCCACCGAATCTAAGTCTCCTCTCCTAAGCGCAGATCTGCCCCTATCGACTGTGGCCAATAGATCCGGGCTTCGAGGGACGATAATCTCGGCCGTGAAATTCCCTCTCAACTCTGATTTCAACCAAACAGATGGAATCCCAAATATTTTCGTAAGGTAAATCACTCGCTTTTTTGTATTTTTCAAATCCTTTAAAACTCTAATGAAAAACAAAAAGAACAGAGTTGAAAAAAAAACTAAAGAACCTTTGAATCAGGAATCAACTTTCAATTTTGGTGGCTTTTTTGTATTTCAGTATTTCGTAATCCTCAAAATCAGTGTTTACAATGGGCTTTTATAGCCAAAATACATCAAGAATATATAGGAAAATTAAATAAATAAAAAATCTTTATTTTTTGTTGTATTGTTGTTATCAGTCGTTATTCGTCTGCTGGCAATCTGTTTTGCAGGTATGCATGGCGTGGAGAAGCCGTTCGTGGTGACATGTCGACGTGGAGCGTAAAGCAACGGCACGTGTGGAAGCTGGCACGAAGGCAGCAGTGGCGCAAGGGGAAAAGGGAACCCTAGGGTTCTAAAAATATTAAACTTCGGGCCTGGGCTAGTTTTTTTCCTCTGGCCATTGCAATTTAAATTGTATTTTGGGCCTTATTATTTTGGACTTTGGGCTTGGGTATTATTATGGACATTGGACTTTAATTTTGGTTTTTTTATTATTTTGATTTATTTTGTTTTTTGGTTTTTGTATAAGCCCGGGCAAAATGGGCCTATTACATAATCCATGTTTTTTCTATTTAATCTTAGGACCCCAAGGTGACATGGTTCATGGGTGTGAGAATGATCATAGCAACGGAATGTTTTTTCAAGGTTTTAATATAAGATGCATGCATCGTACTGGATTCTTGATATGTTGCTAAAATAAAAAATATTTGCTTAATATAAAGATAGTTATTAGTGAATCTTTATTTTTTTCAGTTGAAATATGTCACATACTTCTCTTATTAGCATTCCTACTGAGAATAAATTAAATGGGGATAACTTTTGAGAATGGAAATAGAACTTGTTGATAGTTCTCAGCTGTGAGAAACAATAATTCGTTCTTAACAAAACGTGCCCTCCTAAAGCTCACCCTAAAGCGAGAAATCATTGGAGAGATTCTAACTCGATCACTTGATGTTATATGTTAGCAATTATGAATATTGTGTTGTAAAAGCAACACGAGAATTTTCATATTGCCAAAGAGATCATGACAAATTTGGAGGATTTGCTTGGAGGTCAAGTCACATTGGCTCAACAATCTGCTATTACAAATTTGATGAATTCTCAACAAAAAAATTGACACTCCGGTCAAAGAACATATACTTTAGCTTATAGGATTCTTTACGGAAGTGGAGGATAATGGGTTTGAACTAGACGTGAACATGCAAATTAAAATAGTGTTCAAATCTTTAACCGAGGAGTTTGCTGGTTTTAGGGCCACTTACAACTTGGGGAATAAGTCGCTTACCTTGACTAAGTTGATGAAGGATTACAATCCAATGAGTTGATACTGAATAGTGGTAAGCCGATTCAAGAGAAACCTGAGGCAAACTTAGTTATGGGCCCCTCGTCCTCTATGGGGAAATAGAAAATTAAGGGAAAGAAGAAACTGACTAAGTCTTCGGTCCACCTCTGTGGATAGGAAGAAGTCTAAGAAATGAAAAGATTCTAAAATGATCAAATGTTTTTTTTCTACAATAGGAAAAGTCATTTTAAATCAAACTGCAATGAGTATTTGGATTACTTATCCGAAAAGGGAAAAGGTATGAAAGTCTTTGTGGTTGAAGCTTGCTTAGTAGAAGAATCAATTGAAAATTGAGTTATTAATTCTGGAGCTACTAACCATGTCTGTGTTTCTTTACAAGGGTTTAGCGAAATAAGAAGTCTGCGTGATAGGAGCTTTTCGTTACGAATTGGAGACGGGAGCTATGTTTGAGCCAAAATAGTGGGAGAAGTTATCTTACACTTTGATAAATTTAAAAAGATTGTTTTATAGAATGTGTTTTATGTACCTCATTTTAAGAGGAATTTAATTTCTGTAGCATGTTTATTTTATGATGGTTATACCATGACATTTAATAAATGATTGCTATTCATAGAAATCATTCTTTAATCTGTAATGGATAGATGGAAAACAATCTTTACTTTATCAAACCAAATAACTACTCGACAATTCAAACTGAAATAGTGAGTAAAAAGCTTAAAACTTCTCATTATAATGAGGGGTACCTATGACACTTAAGACTTGGTCATATTAACCAAGAAAGAATCACTAGACTCGTGAAAGATAGTCCCTTAAGTATGCTTAAGGAAGTTAGTCTTCCACAATGTGAATCTTGCTTAGAACGTAAAATGACTAAGAGGTCTTTTAATGTGAAAGGTACAAGGGCCAACCAACTTTTAGAACTTGTACACACTGATGTATGTGGTCCCATGAGCATTAGTGCCCGAGGAAGTTATGATTATTACGTGACTTTTATCGACGACTATTCTCGATATGGATATGTGTATCTAATGTTGTAACACCCTGAAAAAATTATTTCTAATTCTGTAAATATCTTACACAACTGTGTATCTGCTTCAGTGGTTAAGTGTTCTGGGTGTGTGTGAGGTCTTCGGTTCAAGTCTCACCTTTGTTAATTTTTTTTTCATTTTTGGTCCAAGCCTTACCCTTGTAAAGTGGGCTTACATATCATTATCTGTTAATTCATATAAAAACGAGCCTGCTGGTTCGAGTGGTAAGGGAGTTGGAGTGTTAGAAGTCCTGTATTCGAGTCCCTGTGCGAGCATGGATGTTATTTTTGCTCTAGTTGTTTGAGACTGTTTGGATGGAATTACAATTCTAAAGTGGTTAAGATGTAGTGGGATAATCTGGGCTGTGATTTAGTGGGATATTGTCAAAGTATTATTTTATTTTTTCTATTTTTTCCCACTCTCCTGCCGAAAATTTCCTGTTCAATTTTGACGTTCATCCCAAACTCTCAAGTTCTTTTTTCGCCATTCTTTTTCTTTTGGTTGAGGTTTCTCTTGTTCTTGCGTTTTCTAGTCGAAGTGTGGAGGGGGTAAATTGATCTACTTCTGGGTTTTTTGTAACTAGCGTTATTTTGTTAATCTCATTGTGGCCTCATAAATTTCTATTGTGAAAAGTACATTGTAATTTTCTAAATGAGGGATTAATTGTTAGTGCTGTTGATCGGTTTAGGGGGTTCACAAGGGGCTTTTAATCCGTCAACGAGTTAATTGTTGAGGAGCATCATTTTGCCTAAGGTAAGCACTTCAGTTTTAGAGGTTCCTAGTTTTTCGCTTGTTTTAGTTTTAACTTGGTATTCTGTATCAATTATAGGTTTTGGTGGTATTGGGATTGCTTTTGCTACGAAAACGTATCAGGTGTGTACCCGAAACGCAGAAAAATGAGTTTCGGCAAAAGCCAAAAAACTATTCTATCAACGCCAAATGGGCGTGTGGTCACCAGTGTGGTTGGCCGTGTGTGAGACGGTCGTGTGGTGGACGACATGGCTGTACACAAGACACGATCGTGTGGGGGTGTGAGTGGTCGTGTGGGCTACATGGGCTAGGCCAAGTTGGGCATGTAGGTTTTCGGCCAGGCCATGTGGGCCACACGGGTAAGGCCAATTTGGATGTGTGGGCCCACACGAGCAAGCTACAAGGGTATATGGACCTTATTTAGGAAATCTTCCCTAAGGATGCACGGGTCGCTTCGATCGACTGTGGGCCAACTGTAGGGTCAGTAAAGGCTAATTAAACCCTATTTTGTATGCTATGATATTTTGATAGACTAGTCTGAGTAGGATACTAAGTGTATAACTGACTGAACTGCTGCATGTATATCTGTTATTTGTATATAAACATGTTGAGCATGTCTAATCTGTTATATCCGAATCTGATTCCTGCATCTGATATATCTCTTCCCCAATAACATTATCTAACTTGTGTCATATTGACACGATATGGTGTGTAGGGATGGGTGGGTGGTTTTAACCCCACATAGTGTGTTGGGAATGGATAGAGTTGGTATGTGGAGGGTAGGGGTTGGATTCTGTATATTCTGATCTATATATCTAATTTTGATGACTATATTTGAAATAACCACGAGCCCGAATATGTATCTGATTGTTTATAAGATTTTTGTATGTTTGCATGCTTAATTCTGCTGGTTACACACTGATTTTACAAAAACTCACATCTGTTTGTCTTTTCTGTCTAGGTAATCTACAGATTTAGGCGGATCGGTGTGGCGACGAGTCAGCGGTGACCACTCAACCGTAAACTATTAAAACTTGCTCATTTATGGTTCTATTTAAGATTTGGTTTTCAACAGAGAGTTTTAATTCACGGGACTTTCTAGATTGCATGGAATTTTAACTGTTGGTTTTTGTTACTCGATAATTTGCATGTTTCAACAAAAATTTTATGTGCAAAAACTATGGATTTACGCAAACAAAGGTTTTGCTAAAAAGACGACTGCATTTTCAAACTATAACGGTTTTAAAGCTTCTGTTGTAATAAGTTTGTGGCTAATTGGTGTTTTCATGAAATTATAAATGTATGTAAATTATGAAATGTTAACGATTTGATGACTCAAATCCGTTTTCAGAAAACTGATTCTTTGTGACATCTTCAGATTCGGCCATAATATCTAGGCCGGGTTTAGGGTGTAATTTAGTGGTATCAGAGCCAGGTTGTAAAACTCAGGCTGTGAATTTTGGGTTCCAAAATTGTGATTTAAAAAGAGTTGATTTTTAAATATTTTGGATAATTTGAGAAAATATATAGTATATCGAGTCTCCGACGCCGATCCTGTAAGTATCTTTGTACTTATATAGAACTATTCTGAAAATATTGTAGTTAGTACTTTTTGAAATTGTACTGAAATAGTTAGAAACTGAAACTTCTGAAAAATCTATGAACCTCTGATAATTTATGCATAAAATATCTGTTAATAAATGCTGGAACTAATGCATAAAACTTTATAATGTAGATAAATTTGAATTATACAATGAGCTCTCGTGGAACACACAGACATGGTATTCGTGGCCGTGGTAGAAGCCGTAAGAGGCTCGAGCTGAGTGTTCTTCTTTGGGTAGTATGCCAAACTTAGATACGAGTGAGACACCAGTTTCGCTTGCTACTGAGACTGGGTCCCAAAGCCGTTCTACTGGGGATGATGCATTGTCCCAAGTCATGTTGAGGATATTAAAGATAGTCACTAGGCCCAATTCTGGATCTGGTGGCCATGGGTCAGTAATTGAATGACTACGATCCGATGGTGCCGAGTTATTTAGAGGTGTCACTGGAGTCGCCCCTACTATGGCCGAGTATTGATTGGAGGAAACTAAGAGGATGATAAATGATTTAGACTGTACTCTCGAGCAAAAAATTAAGGGTGCAGTCTCTTTACTTCACGGCGAGGCATATCAGCGGTGGTTAATGGTTGAGGAGGGTACTCAGCTTGATCATCTGAACTGGGATTTCTTTAAGACCACCTTCCAGAGTTTATGAATCTCACGTAAGGTGATAGATCTATAGTCGAGTATGAGGCTGAGTTTCTAAGGCTGAGCCGCCGCTACGCTCGAAGCATGATGGCTTCTGAGTATGAGAGGTGTGTTCAGTTTGAATATGGCTTGAGGGATAACTTGAGGGTACTGATTGCTCCACGAGGGAGCGGGAGTTTGTAGTTCTCATTGAGAAGGGGAATATGACAGAGGATGTTAAGCGAGTAGAGTGCCAGAATAGGGACCGAAAAAGGGGGAATAATAAAAGGGATTCGAAGCCCTATAGTTCTGTTTAAAGGCTTAAGAAAAAGGCCAGACTGGGATTCCCTATTATTCCTACTAGGATTCAACTTTGTAGAGACTATGGTGGGCGCCATCCGGACGAGTGTTGGAGGAGGATTGGGGGCTTGTTTGAGGTGTGGGTCTCTAAAGCACCGTATTAGGGAGTGTCCATAGTGTCCAGATCAAATGCAAGCTTTGGGACCGGGTTTTGTATTGCCTCAGAGGGTAGTTTAGCAGCTACTTAGAGGCCATGGACTGGCTAGGGGTGGTAATGGTATGGGTCATGGGAAGAAAGCACCGAGCAGAGGTGCTAGTTAGACTGAGGCAAGGCAATATGTATTGGTTTATATTGCTCGACGCCGAGAAGATAGAGATGCTCCAGATGTTATCACGGGTACATTTTTAACTACTCTGATAAACATAGGTTCTACACACTTCTATGTAGCTAATGCTGTTTCTGAAAACTTGGGGATTTCTGTTGAGAGCATTTCTAGTGAGGTTACTGTATTGAGCCCATTTGGGTAGTTTGTTAGGGTTAATAATCTTTATAGAGATGTTTTGTTAGTGGTGCAAGGGGCTATTTTTCTGGCAAATCTGATGGAGCTTCTGTTTGGGGAGTGCAATTTGATTCTGGGTATAGATTGGTTAGTTGAGCACCTAGTCAGTTTGGATTGCACATCTAAGAGGGTTGTTTTGAGGACTGAGGATGATAAAGAAGTGGTTGTGATAGGTGAGTTCCGAGATTATCTGTCCAATGTGATCTCCGCGCTTGTGGCAGAGAAATTGGTTCGAAAAGGGTATGAGGCTTACTTGGCTTACGTCAGTGTTTCTGTTTTTGGAGACTCTTCTGTCAGGGAAATCAAAATAGTGAAGAATTTTTTAGATGCTTCTCTTGAGAAGTTACTGGGTTTACCTCATAATCGAGAAGTTGAGTTTGGTATTGAGCTTCTACTGGGTACAGCTCTAGTGTCCATCGCTCCCTACCGAATGGCACCGAAGAAGCTTACAGAGCTTAAGGCTCAACTTCAAGAGCTTTTGGATCGTGGTTTCATCCACCCAAGTGTGTCTCTGTGGGGGGCACCAGTTCTGTTTGCGAAGAAAAAGTATCCACTTTCGAGGATCGACGGTTTGTTTGATCAGTTCCTAGAGGCCTTTGTGTTTTCGAAGATCGATCTTCGTTTTGGGTACCATCAGCTTAGAGTTAAGGAAGCTAATGTTTATAAGACTGCATTTAGGACTCATTATGGACATTACGAGTTCCTAGTGATGCCTTTTAGTTTGATGAATGCTCCTGCTGCATTCATAAATCTGATGAATAGAGTCTTTCAGCCATATTTGGATCAGTTCATCGTGGTCTTCATCGATGATATACTGGTGTACTCTAAGACTGAGGATGAGCATGATGAGCATCTTGGAGAAGTGCTTCAGATACTCTGAGAGAAATAACTTTACGCTAAGTTGAGCAAGTGTGAATTTTGGTTGCGTGAGGTGAGTTTTTTGGGCCAAGACACGGACATGTGGTGGTGTAAGTGTGGTCGTATGGGCCACACGAGCTAGACCAAGTTGGGCGTGTGGGCTACACGGGCGTGTTGGTTTTGGGCTAGCTATGTGGGCCATATGGGTAAGGCCAATTTAGGTGTGTGGGCCCACACGGGCATGTGTGCCTTTTTTTTGAAATTTTCCCTAAGGATGCATGGGTCGCTCCGATTGATTGTAGGCCTACTATAGGGTTGGTAAGGGCTAATTAAACCCTATTTTGTATGCTATGATATATTAATAGACTGATCTTAGTAGGATACTAAATGTATGCCTGACTGAACTGCTACATGTGTATCTGTTATCTGTATATAAGCATGTTGAGCATGTTTAATATGTTATATTTGAATCTAATTTCTGCATCTGTTATTGGGGATGGGATTTGTATATGAAAAGGAAGTGTTCTGTATAGTGATCATCACCTATATTCTGGTAGCTTGGCAGCATATTATCTGACGTGTCATATTGGCACAATATGGTGTATAGGGATGGGTGGGTGTTTTTAACCGTGCATGGTGTGTTGGGATAGATGAAGGTGGTGTGTAGGGGTTGGGGGTAAGATTCTGTATATTCTGATCTATATATCTGATTTTGATGACTATATCTGAAATTGGTAGGAGCCCGAATCTGTATCTGATTGTTTAGAGATTTTTGTATGTTTGCATGCTTAATTCTACTGGGTTACACACTGAGTCTACGAAACCTCACATCTGTTTGTCTGTTCTGTCCAGGTAATCCACAAATTTAGGTGGATCGGTACGACGGCGACTCAGTGGTGACCACTCGACCGTAAATTGTTAAAACTTGCTCATTTATGGTTTTATTTAAGATTTGGTTTGCAACTAAGAGTTTGTAATTCACGGGACTTTCTGGACTGCAAGGACTTTTAACTGTTGGTTTTGGTGTCGTTACTCGATAATTTGTATGCTTCTATAAAAATGACGGATTTATGCAACAAATATTTTTCTAAAAACACGACTGTATTTTCAAACTATAACAGTTTTAAGGCTTTCGTTGTAATAAGTTTTTGGCAAATGAACTAACTAATCGGTGTTTTCAGCAAATTATAAATGTATGTAAATTATGAAATGTTAATGATTTGATAAGTCAACTTTGTTTTCAGAAAACCCATTCCTTATGACATCTCCAGATTCGGCCAGAACGTCTAGGCTGGATTTAGGGTGTTACAAATGCACCACAAAGTGAAACTTCTGATAAATTTCAAGAGTTTCATGCGAAAGTGGAAAAGCAATTAGGTTTATCCATAAAGAATCTTCAGACTGACCGAGGTGGGGAATATTTGTCTGATGAGTTCTTAGGATACCTTATAAAGAATTATTTTATCCTAATTGACTGCGCTGGGCACTCCACAGCAGAATGGCATAGTTGAGAGATGGAATAGAATCTTGCTTGACATGGTTTGTTCAATGTTAATCTATTCACAACTTCCTACTTCCTTCTGGGGATATACAATACAAATGGCTTGCTATATCCTAAATGATATGCCAACGAAGTCTTCGTGTAAGACACCTTATGAACTATGGCCCAGAAAGAAACCCACTCTAAATCACTTTAGAATATAAGGTTGTCTAGTACACATTCTGGATAAGGATGTAAAGAAGTTGGATGCACAGACATAATTGTTCATGTTTGTAGTATACCCAAAAGGAGCAAAAGAAAGATTATTCTATAATCTGAAATATGATACAATTAAAGTTTCTACTCATTGTACTTTCCTCAAAGAAAACTACAGGGATAACTTTAAGCATCGAAGTAAATTGGTACTCAAGGAACTTTCTGGAGTGGCAGAATAATCACTGAGTTTAATTCTCGTAAAAGTTGTAGAAAGACCTGAAAACGATCAATAGCATAAGGAATCCATCGTAGTGGGAGAGTTTCTAAGAAATCGGACTTATTCATCTATGATGGTAGTATTTATAATATAGAAACCAATCATGAGGATGATGATCCACTCACTTATGAGGAGGCCGTGAAGGACGCAAATTCCAAGCTCTAGAAACAGGCCCTAGATGTTGGGATGGATTCTATGAAATCTAATATGGTGTGGGAACTTGTAGACTTACCGATTTGGATTAATCCCATAGGGTGTAAGTGGATCTACAAGAAAAAGAGAAATGCGGAAGGAAAAGTAGAAACACACAAAGCTAGACTTGTAGGGAAATGCTACATATAGAAAGAAAGCATCGATTAGGATGTGACCTTTTCTTCGGTAGCCATGCTCAAGTCTATCCACATGCTCTTATCCGTTATCGCTACTCTCATTTACGAGATCTGGAAAATGGATGTCAAGACAACATTCTTGAATGACTATCTTGATGAGTCCATTTACATGGCTTAACCTACTACCTATATTGCCAAAGGAAATGAGTAAAAAGTTTACAAACTGCTAAGATCCATTTATGGACTTAAGCAGGCGTCCCTCTCATGGAATAAAAGATTTGATCGAACGATCAAAGACTTTTGAATTTGAGCAAAATGCTGATAAATCTTATGTTTATAAGCATATAAAGGACAAAAAAAATAGTCTTCCTAGTTTTGTATATCAATGATGTTCTACTTATCAGAAATTATGTAGGAGAATTGTCATCGGTTAAACTATAGTTAGCTCAACAGGTTAGCATGAAGGACTTGGGTGAAGTGAGTTATTTTCTTGGAATTCGAATCCTTAGGGATCGAAAGAATAAAACGATAACACTATCTCTAGCTTCATACATTGATAAGGTGTAAAGGGTGTCTGTGAGTCTGTTAGCGAATTTTGTGCGTTCATGAATTTTCATAAAAATCTGGGATTTTGGTTATGAAGCGAAGGAAGACAAAATTGTCAGTTTAACTGCAATATTTTTGTATTGCGGATTATTGTATGAGTTTATACATATGTCAGCTCAGCTGCATATTATCATTTGAGTGGCTTAATTCCATATTTGTGGTAGGGTGGATGGGCTTACTATAGCCCAATTGTGGTGTTTAGGGTGGTCAGAATGGTGTTTGGTTGGTTGGGTAGGATTTTAATTTTTTGCATTCGGTTTGCATTTGAGTTTATGTGTTTGATTAAGTAATTTTCAAATTATTTGCGAATTGAATAATAATTTGATGGCTTTAGTACTTCTATGTGTATAGAGTAATGTATGTGTTTGTTTGAATGGCTTATGGAAATGTGTTCATACTTTTGACTACCGGTTCGGAATTTTCATACATTAACTGTGTACTCTTATCTAAAATATTTGTTTTGGAACCTCGTCAATTGTTATCATTTTTGGTTTTGGACTTACAATGAGTGCGCATAGCTCATCCCTTTAGTTTTCCCTTTTTTTAGGTTAACCTTGAGCTTGGAGGTTAGACTCAGCATATCAGTGGTCTCAGATTCTTAGAGAGTTAGGTTTGTTTTAAAAATGTTCCTTAAAATTCAGTTATCTACTTTCAGTTTATTTGTAAGGGAGTTTATAATGTTGTGGTATGAGTTTTTTTTTCGTTTTCGGACAATCAATACGTTTTTACTGTATGGTTTCAAAACTTAAAATTTGTAAGTCGCGCATGAGTTTAAAACTAATTATGATTTTCTATCAAAATGATAGTATAGTTCTTTTGAAGAAATTTTTTTGACTTAAAGCTTATTAGTCTGGACTTTCAAATCTATCTTGGGTTGCAAAATCAATAACTCTTCAATTGTAAATTAGTTCTAAGTAAAGTTTAAATGGAAATAATTGCAATGGTTGTAAAACATTTTATAAAATTTGTTTTCAGTTTTGGTAAACGGCAAGAGAAAATGAATTTTGAAAGGAATTTATGTGTTTAAACATGTGATTCATATTGAGCCATATTTGTGGCCAATGTGACTGACTAGGATTCAGTCGAAACTTCTGAGTCGAGTTTTAGGGTGTTATATTCAGTAATATCAGAGCTAGGTTTGCAAAAAACTCAGCTTGTGTTTTTACGTGTTCGTATACATGTGGGTTAAAAATATTTTGGACAAACATACCACAGCGTTTTGAAAATGATTTGTGTTTTGAAAATGTTTTACCAAAATGAAATGTCTGAGACTCCAATACTAGTCCTTATGAAAGTTTGAGATCGTAAGTTTAGATTTGTAAAATCAGAACTGTAGTGTTTAGATATTTATTTTTGTGTTTGGTTTCGATATTGTAGATTTATTAAGAATTTAGTTTAGAGATCGATATGGATTCTAGTGGTAAAAGAGATCGTGAAGATCAACTTGTTGAGACTCTTGAGGAGTCGTCAGCTTCTTCGAGATGTGTGTCTGTTTTGGAGTCAGAGGTTTTCGGGATGACGCCAGCTACGGGTAACGATAACTTGGATGTTGGAGCCTAATTCCTTTTATTGTGGGAAGAAAAGAGATCTAATTCCTTTGAGTTTGGAGCCTCGATCTGCTAAGTGTGTAAGATCTTAGCAGGATGTTAGTAAAGGTAATATGGAAGGTTCTGGCAGCGGTGCGAACGTGTCTATTTGTGGGCATTGGAAAAAGTGTCATTCGGGCGATTGTTGGAAAAATTCGGGAGCACATTTTAGATACGAGTCCATGAAACATCAAATTAGGGAGTGTCTTCAACGATATTGAGACAGGCGTGGTTGTAGGACACTTTGATTTTTGGGTTGTTTTGCCTTGGTTGTGATTGGATTTTGGTTGATAGTGCAGTGATTGTGTGGCAATAAAAATACACTGTAAATGTAAGGTTAGGAATTTGTTGGATAATGTTATGTGTGAGTGATAGAAAATGATCTAATTTAGTTTAGTGGTTAAGGGTTTTGGTGGTGTGTGTGAGATTTTCAAGTTAGTATGGTATGATAGTGCGTTAGGATTAAAGTGCGCAATAGGAACGTGGTGCTAAGAATTATATGTAGGCAATTTTTCAGTTAGCAGGAAATTTTGGGGATGAAATTTCTTTAAGAAGAGGTAAGTTGAAACATTCTAAAATTTGGGGTTAGAAGTTTAAGGTATTTTGGTTAGGGTTAGTGTTTGGGTTGACTTTTAAGTCTATTTTCGCATTCTATGAGCAGTATGAGCCTGTTGGTTCAGTGGCTAGCTCTGTAGGTTGCTTACCTTTGGTCTCAAGTTCGAGCCCATATGTGCAAGGTGGGAGATGGTTTATTTTTTGTTTCAATTTTGAAAATTCTGATGGGATAAATATTTGTTAAAAATCTTTTTAATGAAATTTATTTATTTTATTTTATTTTGAAATGTTAAAAAATGAGAATGAAAAAAATTGAATTAGAATTTCTCACGTTCCTTATTTCTCTTCCTTTTTTCGATGTCAATTTTTTTCTTTCTCCTTTTCCCAATATCAAGCTTTTGTTCCAATCACTTCGTTAGGGGATTAACATTCGTATCCATCAAAATTGTTGCGTGTAAGTGTTTTCCTTTTGAATTGATGATTTGTTTTTCTTTGATTATTCAATTTTGTTTGATCGAGGTTTTCTTTTTAAAAATATTTTGTGGGTAATCGTAATTGAGTTCTCAGATTGGTAGAATAGAGGCGAACTGATCAATTTTAGTGCTTGGAAAGCGTTTATCAGGTGTGTTTATGAAACTGTTTAATTTCAGTATTGAATTACTATTAGATTTCATGAGATTCTACAATTTCTGGTATGCTTCTGAATTATTAGCGATTATGGATCACTTTGCTATTGCAAAACCACGATTTTTAACCTGTTTTGGTGTGGTTTTTGACCACACAGGTAGCCGTGTGTCGCACACAGGCGTGTGTCGCACACAGGCAGTCCACACGACCGGATGGTGTTGTGAAATTAGGGTTTTATCGTTTTCCACACGGGCGTGTGCATTGGACACACAACTGTGTTTCTCAGTCATATGGGCGTGTGAGTTATCCACACGGTCGTGTCTACACTGCATCTTAATTTCACTAATTTTTGAACATTTGCACATTGGGTTACTCGGGCTACTCTCATGGTCGTGTAACTCTATCACACGGGTGTGTGCCTCTTTCACGCGGCCTAGACTCTCCCATATGGCCGGGCATACGACTGTGTGGCTCTATTTCGTAGATTTTTGTTTTATGTTGTAAACTGACTCGTTTTATGTTTCTGTATAATCCAACCCTTGATTAAGCCTTGGTAAATATGTTTGGGATTTTTTTTAGCTTCGACTCGTATGTGTATTTGCAATTATAGGATCAAAACTATTTGTTTATTTACGTGCTAATGTGATGTGATAAATAGATTTGAGATATGACCTAGTAAATGAATACAAGTAAAACTGATTCTGAAATTGTTCGACTGAGTATGAATCATTGTGTCTGTGAGTCTGTTACCGAACTGTGTGGATTCCTGCATTTGCATAAAAATTTGAGATTTTGGTTATAAAGAGAAGGAAGGCTGAATTGATAGTTTAATTGCAATATTTCTGTACTGCGAATTACCGTAACGAGTTTATACATATGTTAGCTCAGTTGCATATTATTATTTAAGTGGCTTAGTTCCACATTTGTTGTGTGTAGGGTGGATGGGCTTACTATAGCCCAATTGTGGTGTGAAGGGTGGTCGGAGTGGTGTTTGGTTGGTTGGGTGAGATTTTAATTTTTTGCAGTCGATTTGCATTTGATTTTATATGTCTGATGAAGTAATTTTCAAATTGATTGCAAATTTAATAATAATTTTATGCGTTTAGTACTTCTGTGTGTATAGAGTAATGTATATGTTTGTTTGAATGGCTTATGGAAATTTGTTCGTACTTCTGACTACCGGTTCAAGATTTTCATACACTGACTATGTACTCTTATATGGGATATTTGTTTTGAAACCTCATCAATTGCTATCATTTTTGGTTTTGGACTCACACTGAGCACGTGTAGCTCATCCCTTTAGTTTTCCTTCTTTTCAGGTTAACCTTGAGCTTGGAGGTTGGACTCAGCATATCAGTGGTCTCGGATTCTTAGAGAGCTTGGTTTGTTTTAATGATGTTCCTTAAAATTCAGTTATCTACTTTCAGTTTATTTGTAAGCGAGTTTATAATGTTGTGGTATGAGTTTTTTTTTTGTTTTCAGACAATCAGTACGTTTTGACTGTATGGTTTTCAAAACTTAAAATTTGTAAGCCGCGCATGAGTTTAAAACTAATTATGATTTTCTGTCAAGATGATAGTATAGTTCTTTCAATGAAATTTTTTTACTTAAAGCTCATTAGTTTGGAATTTCAAATCTATCTTGGGTTGCAAAATCAATAACTCTTCAATTGTAAATTTGTTCAAAGTAGAGTTTAAACAAAAATAATTGCAACGATTGCAAAGCATTTTGTAAAAGTTGTTTTCAGTTTTGGTAAGCGGCAAGAGAAAATGATTTTTGAAAGGAATTTATGTGTTTAAACACGTGATTCGTATTGAGCCATCTTTGTGGCCAATATGACTCACTAAGATCCAGTTGAAACTTCTGAGTTGGGTTTTGAGGTGTTATATTTAGTGGTATTAGAGCCAGGTTTGCAAAAAATTTGGCTTGTGTTTTTACGTGTTCGTATCCATGTAGGTTAAAAATATTTTGGACAAACATACCACAGTTGTAACACCCCTCACCCGTATTCAACATTGGAATAGGGTTACATAGCATTACTTGTCTTACAACACATTTATACATACTTTTCACATGCATTTAAATCAATTTATACAATCATCATTCAATCTCATTCAATATGTCCCTAATACAAGCCTAGGAGGCCCTAAATATGTATTGGAATTGGTTCGGACTAAACTGACAACTTTTAAAACATTTGGAACACATTGAAAGTTTCTCTCAAACTTGGGGACACACGCCCGTGTGGCCAGGCCCTGTGTCTCACGGCCACCAGACACAGGCCGTGTGTCTCACATGGTCATGTTCCAGACCGTGTTCTACCCTGTGCAACTCTCTGACTTGGGTCACACGGCCAACACACACGTAGGGTATACTGACTTATACCACACGGCCAAGTTACATGCCCATGTGTGAGGCTCTGTGGAGTATACTGACTTGATTTAAATTTCAACATCGGGGACACATGACTGTGTAATAGGACTGTGTGTCACACACGGCTGAGACACACGCCCGTGTGGACAAATATAAGCTATTTACCAAGCCAATTTGCCACCCAATGTTTCTGCATATTTGTACAAATCAAATGGTACTCACTCATAGCATAATTAGTCATCCAATTCAACCAAAAATCAAGACTAAAACATACCATTTCAATTCCAACAACTAGCTTACTTACTACCTCATGTTTTACTCATTCAAATCATACCAAATTTACATATTCAAATCCTCTAATTAAACAATTTTCCAAACATGCATCACCACATATCATCCACAAGCACACAACTTCTCAGTTACTAACCATTTGACATCTATAATACCAACTATCCATAACATTGCAAACCAATCTCAAACACTCAATATAAACCATATGCACACTTATTTATATACATAACCAAACTAGCCAAAATTAAGCAAAGTCTCATGGATATATATATACAAACCAAAACATAACCACTCATAAGCCATCTCAAATGGAAAAACTCACTACCAAGATACATATAAAATGACCATAATCCTATACATGCCATATGACTAGACCAAAAGCTCAAAAGTACCAAAGTGATGGTTGGATAGTGTCACGTAGTCTCTGACGATCCTCGAATCCGAGCTAGCTCTGAAATCACTATAAAACATGAGAAAAATAAACAAAGTAAGCTTTATAGCTTAGTAAGCTCGTATAAAATAAACTCAACAAATCATAAATACACAATTCATCAATTTAAACTTGTTAATTCTTAACTCATAAATACTAACAAACCTTTCACATGATTAATCATGTGTTTATGTGCAAACTTCATATCTTCTTCAATTTAAAGCTCGTATGATTCATATATATACTGTCGAAACCATTTTTTTTGTTTTGAAAAACGGTGACATTTTATTTTGAAAATGAAAACGGGAGTCGCCACCAATCTCTTTTTTATGAGGTGCACCTTGTGATTAATCATTTTAATAAAGCATTTTGATTTACTAAAACAATAATTTTGGTTTACAAAAATCGAAAAAATGGGTTCGGGAGTCAGTTACGTACGAGGAAGGATTAGCACCCTCATAACACCCAAAATTGGTACCTAATTGATAAATTAATGACTTAACGTTGAAAGTTGAAAACTCAAAAAGAATTTAAAATACAATCCCTTTTTATTAATGTTGACAAAAAATGCTTGAATAAATTGAAATGAGCGTTAAAGGCCTTATTGTCTCGAGATATCAAAATGCCACATCCCGTAAGTTAGGACACGACAATTGAACCTTCAAAAATAAGCTTGCCTTTTAATGTTTTATTTAAAATTCGTACTTTGATTTTTAAAAGGATATTCGATTGTTTAAATCTAATGAGGAAAATCGAAACCCTAGAAGTTAGGGCACGACCCTCCCAAGTTTCTAAACACGGAATATTGCATTTATTTAAAAGTCATATATTTTCAAAATTTTAAAGGGATATTTGGCTATTTAGGTCTAATGAGAAAGTCGAAACCCCATAACTTAGGGTACGCTTTCTCGAATTCCTAAAATGCGAAACATTTCCTATTTTAAAAAAATTCCTTTTTTACGAATTTGGGTAAAAATTAATGTAACTTTTAAAACAATATGTTTAGTTTATTCGATCGTGGCATAAAAACGGTTTAAAACGTAAAAAAAGGGAGTCATACTTAGTGAATAACGATAGTGCGACATAAATTTGGAGTAATAATGACATGACAAACATAATAAGATATCGTTTTGGCTTAAAACGATGTCGTTTTGGCGCGTTTTAAGCTATCCCAAAACGGTACCGTTTTGGTGTTTTATTTAAGCTTAAAATTTCTCAAAAAATTTCATTCCAACCCTGTTTCAAAAAAAAACAATCTAAAATGCTCTCAACTCTCCCTTCCCCTCCGATTTTCGGTGGAAGCTCCGGCCATTGGCCTCCATGGTGGCCGTCGGTTGCAGGCGATGGCACCGCCGTCCGCGATGGTCGGAAGATAAAAAGTCCCATTTTTTGGGTTTTTTTGACTTTTCGGACCCAAATTTCATCAGAGATGACGACCTCGGCTTCTTCCCCATGACAGCGAAACATGAAGAAGAAGGTTCGGCTTTTCTTTTTGTATTCTTTTGTTTTTCTTTGGAAATGAAAGCAAGTAAAAAAAATAGAATGAAATAAAAGACTACCTTTTAAAATTTTTCTTTCTATTTTGTTTTGATTGCTATATGTGTGTGTCAAAAATATACATTCATCATGCGCGACTTTTATAGAAAAAAAAAAGAACAAAAAAACAATACATTTCGTTCCTCTTTTTTGCTATGATTTTTATTGTTTTTCTTGTTCTTTTTGCAGGTACAGTGATGGCTATGTGGAGGTACGGTTGTGGTGGCGTACGGTGCTGGAGGTGCTGGAGGCTGGTTGTGGCGTAAGAGGTGTCTAGAGTTTCTGATAATGTTTTAGTTGTTGGGCCATTTGGGCCTTGTATTTTTTGGGCCATTTGGGCTTTGTATTTTTTGGGCTGGGTTTTGGGTTATAAATTGGGCTTGTAATTTTGGGTTTAGTTGGTTTATAAATGGACATTTGGACTTATTATTATTTGGTTTTATTTATCTGATTCTGTTTGTTGGGTCCGGGCAGATTGGGCCTATTACAGCTGCCGCTCTTTACTCATTGTCGTGTAACAAGAATGGAGTAAAGACTTTAAAATGGGTCAAATTTTCTTGGTCTTGTAGGATCTCGACTTCTTTGGCGATTCCAATCCACTGCAACTTTAGGGTATAGGAATTGGAGTTTTAATCTACTCTATTGTGACTTCAGAGAGGTGAGATTTATGGTTTCAATCTACCCGCTGCAACTTCAGGAAGATAAGGTTTATGACTTTGACTTGCTCTACTGTTACTTTAGAGAGATAAGATCTGTAACTTGTACTCCACTAGAACTTTAGGGAAATAAGATTCACTATCTTCAGTCTGCTCTGCTACAACTTTAGGGAGATAAGGCTGGTGGCTTCAATCTACTCCACTGCAACTTCAGGAAGATAAAAGTCACCATAATTTGTAGCTTTAATCTATTCCACTGCAACGTCAAGGAAATAAGATTCGCTATCTTCAGTCTGCTCCGCTGCAAATTCTAGGAGATAAGGCTGGTGGCTTCAATCTGCTCCACTGCAACTTTAGGAAGATAAGATCCGCCATAATTTGTAACTTTAACCTATTCCACTGCAACATTAGGGAAATAAGATTCACTGTCTTTAGTCTGCTCCACTACAACTTCAAGGAGATAAGGGTGGTGGCTTCAATCTGTTCCACTGCAACTTCAGGAAGATAAGATCCGCCATAATTTGTAGCTTTAATATGTTCCACTACAATGTCAAGGAAATAAGATTCGTTGTCTTCAGTTTGCTCTGTTGCAACTTTAGGCAGATAAGGCGGGTGGCTTCAATCTGCTCTACTGCAACTTCAGGAAGATAAGATCTGCCATAATTTGTAACTTTAATCTATTCCACTGCAACGTTAAGGAAATGAGATTCGTTGTCTTCAGTCTGCTCCGCTGCAAGTTCAGGGAGATAAGGTTGGTGGCTTCAATCTGCTCCACTGCAACTTCAGGAATATAAGATCTGCCATCTTTGATCTACTCCATTGCAACCTCAAGGAGATATCTACAACTTCAAGGAGATATCTACAACTTCAATTTGCTCCACTACTACTTCAAGGAGATGAGATTTGTGGATTCACCGATCTTACTACACCGTCCTCTAGGGGACATGACCTGTAGGACCGATTTCAAGGGGCTATGCTTATGCCAAATTATTAGGATGTTATGATCAAAATAAATTAAATGCTCCTAACTAGATGTGTATGAATGATATTTGCATGAATGTAGAATGTCATGAAAATGATCCCTTCTTAATGTTTGGGTTGTCATTGCTCATTGTTCATCAAGATTCTATCATTGACACAATTGTTCATCAAGATTCTATCATTGACACAATATCTTATCTTCTTGTTCAGCTGATATCTTTGACAGAAAATCCAAAGAAATAGTCGCACTTTAGACTCTTCTTCCTCAAATATTTTCAAACCTTAGGCTTGATGAGTTCTAAATAATAGTCTTGTTTCAGGTTCTTGTACTATTTAGAAGCTTCCAAAGTAATATGCAGAACTACTTTTGTGAAAGTATTATTAGTCCATTAATCGTTATTTCAATGCAAAATGCTTGAAAAAGATCATAATGATGGACAATAAAGAAATTGATTGAGAGCATAGCTCGAGACGAATAAGTTAATCAAATATGGCAAATAAAATAAGAAAGAAATTGATTGAGAGTATATCTCGAAATGAATAAATTAATCAAAGATAGCAAACTTTGCTAAAATTCAAAATGAGTAAGATGAAAACAGAAGCCTCAAATATCGCAACATGAGCTTCTCTGCACAAACTTCTTGAGAACCATTTTGATTTTGAGATGTGTCTAGGAAACCTAGAGTACTATGTTGATACCCCAAGATGTAAAGTTCCTCCTTCTTGTTAATTATGAGAGGACAAGACTACCATATGCCCCATCTTTGATAACAATTTGAGTTGCCCTTTTTCGCGTTTTTAACTCAAAACCCCTTTGGTCTCAAGGCGCCCTTTGCGGGTTTTTGCCTTGGCCTCTCCAATTTTTCCTCTTTCTTTTGTTTTTTTTTTGATGAAATACCTATTTGACTGAATGCCCATTCTTTGGTCACAATTTCAGCCGCCCTTTTCAGGTTTTCAACTTAAAACTCCTTTGGTCTCAAAACGCCCTTTGCCGGTTTTTGCCTTGGTTTCTCCTTTTTCTCTTTTGTTTTTCTTTTTTGCTTTTTCTTTTCCTTTTATTTCTTTTTTTATTTTCTTTTTGTTTTTCTTTTCTTTTTTTCTTTTTTTCTTTTTTTTTATTTTTTTAAGGTGAAATATTTCTTGATTGAATTGGAATTCACAGGATTAGGCAGGTTCTTACCATCCATCTTGGTCAACATCGATGCTTCTCCAGAGAATGCTTTCTTTATCACATAAGGTCCCTCTCAGTTTGGCATCCACTTTCCTCTAAAGTCCCTTTTATAGGGGAATGCTATTTTTCAATACTAAGTCTCCCTTATAGAGTTCTCTGGGGTGAACTTTTTTTTTTGTAAGCTCGCATCATTCGTTTTTGGTACATCTGACCATGACAGATGACCTTCAACCTTTTTTTCTTTAATTAAGTTTAGCTGATCATATCGGGATTGGATCCATTCTGCTTCATCCAACTTCAACTCAACCAAAACTCGGAGAAAATAAATCTTGACTTCAATGGCCAAAACCGCTTCCATTCCATAAACTAATGAGAAAGGTGTTGCCTTGGTGAAGTTCTTGACAGTCGTTTGATAAGCATATATGGTAAATGGTAACTTCTCATGCTAATCTTTATAAGTCTCAGTCATTTTCCCCACGATCTTCTTAATGTTCTTATTGGCTATCGTAACTGCACCATTCATTTTTGGACGATATGGCGACGAGTCGTGGTGTCTAATCTTGAATTGACTACAGACCTCCACTATCGTGCTATTGTTCAAATTCAGTGTGTTGTCAGATATGACCTTTTCTGGCATTCCATATCGACATATGATTTCTTTCTTTAAGAACTTGCTAATTGCCGATTTTATGACATTGGCATATGAAGCTGCTACCACCCATTCAGTAAAGTAATCGATGACCACGAAGATGAATCGATGCCTATTGGAAGCTTTTGGTATGATCGGCCCAATGACGTCTATGCCCCACGTAGAGAAAGACCATGGAGAAGTTATAACATAAAGAGGTGAAGGAGGCACATGAATTTTGTCTCCATAAATTTGGCGTTTATGACATCTTTGATGCAATCCCCTTCCATGGTGGACCACAGTACCCGAACCTCATGATTTGCCTGGCCATTGTAAAACTATTAGCATGTATTCTTCAGACACCCTTATGGACCTCTTCTAAGATTTTCTTAGCCCTAATCGCATCCACACGTCTTAGTAGCCTAGACATATCTTGATACGATCATGCGAAAACATCTTTGAATTCTTAGAATAATTCAATGACGTCTCGCTTTGTCTCTATGGTGATATAGGCACCGATCTTCACCTCTTTCTCTTCTCTTAGGCTCACAATGTCAATTGACTCTTTGTAAGGTAGGATCTATTTTTCATCTTGTTCTACCATCCTTAACAAATTAGGAGATAGGTTACAATCTCTATCATTTTCAAAGTCCTGAGATCCTCCAGACACATATCTTGCTCAAAAGGAGATTCTGGTTCAGTAGCAGCGTCTCTCATGTCGTTGATATCTAGAGACTTGTTGTAGGTACGAAGGAATATTTCAAAGAATAAATAAATCTAAGGACAGTTATTTATGTAGTATGAATATGAATGAAATGAAGGAATAAAAGAATATTTGCTCATAGTGAGACATAAAAATGAATTTTTCATTGAAAATAAAGATGTTAGACACGAGCCTATTTCACAAAAGGATTCTTATTGCTTCTGAGCTTAAAGAAACAAGCGTGTTTTGAACATTACTCTAACTCAACTCTAAAAACTACAGGAATCTCTTCTGCAGTCCAATTGTTTAGAACACTTCTAGGCTTATAAAGGCAAATATCTGATAAATTTTCTCTTTCAATTCCATCTTCGGATATAGCATTGATGCTCCAATTTTTGAACATTCTTTTCGGGCCTTAGTATATTCAAAGAATTCTAGTTCCTTATTTTCCATTAGGCCTTGCACCAAGGCTCTGAATTCATTGCACTTTTGAATCTCGTAACCATCTTTATCATAGAACTCATAATAGTTCCTTGCTTCTCCGAGTTTCTCCCCTAAATCCTGTGTGATTAATCCTCCTTCTACCATTTTATTCCAAACCTCCCTTAGCAGGGTTTTTACTTCTACTACATCTATCTTAATTCTCTTCTCTACACTTTTGATTATCACGTTTACCCTTTTGTCAGAATAGTTAGGTAACAGATTTTCTACACTAGATGGATCATCGAATTTCACAATACCCATTGATGAGTCTTTCGATTATCTTTTTGAAAACGGTGCAGTTCTCGATCGAGTGTCCTGTGATCCCTGTGTGGTACTCGCATTGGGCATTCACGTTGTACCATTAGGGTATGGGGTCTGTATAGGTTTTAGGTAGAAAGGGGATACTATATGTGCATCAAACAAACTTTGGTACAACCTCCTATATGTGATTGGGATGGGCGTGAACAAGAGTTTTTCTGAGTTTGGTATCTGATTAGGTTCTTGCCTTGGGGGGATCTGATGTCTATTAGTTGTCGCCCTTGGTTAGCTTACGGTAATTGGCTTTGAATAGCCCTTGTTATACATACTCGTATTATTCACCTCATTTTCTCTCTTCTTCGGGGCTTTTAAAGTATTGATTTGGGAGCTCCATTCTCGCCTTTTCCGTTTGTAATGATTTTCAAATTGTTGTGGGAGCTCCATTCTCGCCTTTTTTGTTTTTGCTAAACCATCTAGATCAAGGACAACAGGATTAATTGGATTATCCCCTGGGTTAGAACCTGAACCTATCGGGAAGTTCACTGGTGCCGAGATACTAATCTGGTATTGGGGTCTGATGTTAATGGACACCCTTTGTGGATACGCGTTTGGTTGTGCTTGGGTTTTGTTGGGGTAAAGCCTGTAGGATAAGTAGGGTCCTCGTTATCATTGACCATGGGGCTCTTTCCATTTTCTAGCCCTGTAGCCAGCAACTGGGTTAACTAGCTCGTCATATTTCTTTGGAATTCTAGCGTCGAATCCCTCATAACTTGTTGAATTTTGGCCAATTGCTCTTACATCTGTATTTGTATTTGCTCTAATCTCTTCAACCTTTGGTCCATTGCTTCAGTTTTTCCTCGTGTACTGTAACGATGTTCTAGGATAACTGTCATGATTTTAGGGTCTTTTGTCAGTTTTATTGCATATGATGCAATGCAATGCTAATGCATGAAATGAATGCAAAAAAATAAAAAGAGGCATTGATTCTGATTCAATTTTATAGAACAACTTTTCTAGAAAACAAATTTCTTTACATAAAACGGATACATATACGGCCTTGCCTTCATACTCCAGGCAAAGACATCGATCATTTTCTTCATATCTGGATGTTAAGATCAAATCTCACGAATTTTCCAATGGATGCCACTACTAGCTCCTTTTTGCTTGATCCGGGCTATGACCTATTGTTCGCTCATCCCCATGATGCTTGTTAGTTTTTTTAAGGAAATCGGGACGTTAACGACTCTTGAATAATCTCTGTCAGCTTGAATCCTCAGGTAACGAAGCAAAGTCACGTACTCCTCCGTCAGACTATCACCCTTCTCTCGTTGTGTTTACTTGGACCATATTCGGACGGCCGCATTATCCTCCACTTTATCAAGAAATCCATTTTCCATGACAAGCTCTCTATTTAGCAACTGAACGTGAATCAACATCTCTTTTCTATGATGAAAATACAATGCAATCATAACCAAAACAAAATAAAATACGTCAGTACAAAACATAAATAACAAATAGAGCACCTATTTGGATAACCTTTAGGGGTTTGGTGTGGTTTTACCTAGGGTAGGCTCTTAGGGCTCATTATATGCGGTTCGTTCTAAAGTAAGGGTACCTGAACCATCAAATTCCTCGATCCTCACCCATTATAGGCTCATGTGGATTGAGTTCAATTCAAGGGAATACATTTCCCAAATGTAACGCCCCGATTTTTGGGCCTAAAAGTATTGGGCCTTGAGTCTGGGTTCGGGTAGAAGACGGCCCGAATAATTTGAATGTTATTATTATTATTATTATGTTAGTTTAGTAAATAAATTACGAAGGGTTTATGGTGTGGGAAAAAGTCTGGGGCTCGGCCCATAGCTTTAGCAAAATTCTTAAATTTTGCCTCTTAAGGGAATCTAGGAAGTAGGCCTTATTAATAATTTGAACTAAGTTTTAGCACAAACAAGCACCTGGCCCAGTGGCTAAGCACGCTAGGAGCGCGTGGGAGGTGCCTGGGTTCAAGGCACGATGCGCGCAAAATGGTTGTTTTTTTTTTAATATTCAGGTTGCGATTGGAATAGGGTTAAGAGGTGTTGCGAGCATAATCCAGCACAAGGAGTGCTGTGGCGCAGTGGCAGCGGCGTGCTGGGCAATCGGAGAGGGCGCAGGTTCGAGTGCTTGTGTGAACAAATTCTATTTTACTTTTAAAGCGGGCCAGAACTGAAGCAGGTAAGGGTTATAAATTTATTGTGAGGGCATTTAGTAATGAAAGGAACTTCAGTACAGTGGCAAGCAGCGTATGTGTGGTTAGCAGGTTGCAGGTTCGAGTTGTATAGTAGGTACAGTTTCTTTTTTATTTCGCAAGTAACCGAGGCTTCAGCAGGAATAGATTAAGATGAATTGTGACCCTATATTAGTAAAGGAAGAAGTGTGGTATAGTGGCCAGCAGCACGGGCGAAGGCGCAAGGACGGATGGAGGTCTGGGGTTCGAGTGTCACCTTGCGCACGGAAGGCTTAGGATATTGCTACACGCGTGGGGAAGGAGCTGGGGTCTGATCAGGAGTCTGGGCAGCATGCTGAAGCGGTGCAAGAATGTGGATAAGGATGCTGCTCTGATCAGTTTGGAGTTTGAATGAAATTCAAACATTGAGTTGGCCAAGAATCAATGGGCAATTCATGGAATTGGAATTTAGGAAGAATTTTTATGCCGAAATACACTCATTCGGCCACAGCAAATAAGTGCCATTTATTTTTGGCCTTTATGATTCATTTTTCTCTTCTTTCATTCTCTTGCACTCTTAGTTCTTCAAACCGAGGCCATTAACCCATTCCTCTCCTTTATCATCTTCCCATCTTCTTTGCTTCTTCAGTCATAAAGGAAAAACCTCTCCCATTCAATCACCTTAGCCGATCACTCACAAAAGCCGAAATCGTAACTTTTGTTTTCCCCTTGTGCCGATCTCTTTTACTTTCTCGTCTTTTCGTTAAAGCTGAATCCCCCAACTATGTTAGCCTTGTCGACATCTGCTTCCTCTCATCATCAAGTTTCCATTTTTTTCTTCCTCCCTTATTTTTTGAAAAGCCGAGGTCACCATACTTTAAGAGGTTGGAAGCCAAACACCTTTAGACCTCTTGGACTCATCCTTTGCTCGTGTTAGGGGTAGGAAAGTTTTGGAAACGTTATTATCGAATAGATCTCATGGTAAGTATTCATAACCCTCTTTCTATTCATATCTTGTGGTTTTGGAAAAAAATGCTGAGAAATCCCTAATCGCTTAGGAAGGCTATCGTTTTGGACTAAAGGGTTTATTGGGTTTATTTATCGTTCTATTATGAGTAAGGTGGAATAAAGGTTGTCGATCAAGGAGCAGTGGGAAGCGAGGACATCGAAATGACTGGATCTAAACTTATTCAGTATTTGCGACAAAGGCAACTTGTGTGTGGATCTTGCCAACGTATCGTTACAGATCAGGTGTGTAAACGACACCCACTAGTAGACTAGATCGGCAAAAGTCGAAAAGCCAAAATGCCGAAAAGCCGGCATTTCGAGAACTTGCGAGCGTGCAAATGCTCGTGAGATT
Organism: Gossypium hirsutum; assembly: GCF_007990345.1. Taxonomy (NCBI): domain Eukaryota; kingdom Viridiplantae; phylum Streptophyta; class Magnoliopsida; order Malvales; family Malvaceae; genus Gossypium; species Gossypium hirsutum. Next base: position 37,796,384 of record NC_053428.1, read on the forward strand.
GTTTGCATTGATAATTTTGGTAACTTCAATGGTAAGATTGCAGAGTGCGTAATTTCGTGCACTTCGGTATATTTAGGCTTAATGGGCCGAAATCGGGTTAATGGGCCAACGGGCCCAATTCGGTAAAAACGCTCGTTAAGTGTTTCTGTTAATACGTTAATAACTGTAATGAGCATGAAACCCTGAAAAGACTGATAAAATCACTGAAATACCTCTGTAAGGTAAAATTACCGTAATACCCCTAAAGAGGTAAGTTTACGATTACGCCTCTCGAGGGTAAATAATTGTTCTTACGCTATAATCTGTCTGTGTTTCTAAAGCATGCCTTGTTAATTATATATATATTCTGCATACATGTCATACTGCATAGGGTTGAGTTTTATTATGGAGGAAGAACCCGTTCTGGTGGCTGTGCCACATATTCTGATATAAGCAGCTTTACTGTGGATTATAGTTAGTGCCACAACCGGTGCTAACACTGTAAGTGTAGGGATGGCGTGGGTGATTTATTCCTCATAGGAAGTGTAGGGATGGACGGAGGTAAGTGCAGGGTTGGATGGGGTTACCATGCATTAATCATATGAGACTGTTTTGTTATGGGCCAACTGTATTGAAATGAGCCCAACTGTGTTAATATGGGCAAGGCCCAATATATCTCAACTTGTAATAGGGCTACGGCCAAGATTGATACTGATATGGGCTAGGCCCAGTATACCCTGATACTGTAAGGGGCCATGGCCCAGATTAATATTGATATGGGCTAAGGCCCAGTTAACTCTGATTTCTGAATAGGGCTTAGGCCCAGTAAAGCTTGAACTGATTTGGGCTTTAGTTGGGGTACTTTACACACTGAGTTTTCCAAACTCACCCCATTTTTCCCATCTTTGCAGGTAAGCCTTAGGTCGGTAGACTTGGAGCTGGAGGGATTCAGAGTGGCCATGTGGACTGTTTAAAATAAGTGTTTATCCCTTTCACTTTTATTCTAGATTATTTACTTTATGTTTTCGGGTTTTAATTTGTAATAAGGCTGCTTTAATTATTTTTAATTGTTTTTAGTATGTTTTGTTAGCTTAGATATGATATTGTTTTAACTGTTTGAAATTGAATAGCTCTAGGGCGCATTTTAAAAAGGTTACTTGATTTCAAAATATGGCGATAACAAAGCAAGGCTTCTGTAACGAAAACGTTTTCAAAATTAATAACCTTTTCAAATGGTGTTAAACGAATTGGTTTTCCCTAAACAATCACTCAGTTAAAGTGTGGCAATGGTTGTATGCACGTCTAGGATTGGATCTGTGGAGAGCTGGGTACTTAAGCAGTCTAATTGACTCACCTCCTCTTTTCTGGCATCCTACCTGGTGCACAGCTCCTATTCACTTTAATCTATAACGAATATATTCTTTAAACACTAAGAAAGACTTTAGATAAAATATGACTTTTCTAGTAACGCTTCAATGTGACACACCGGATTCAGTCGTAATGTCTGGGTCGGGTTTGGGGTGTTACATTTATCAGAGCTTGATTCTAACAATTTGGCTGTGGATCGGGTCCGAAAAGCTTTTCGAAAAATTTTGCTAAACTAAGGGCATTTTGGAAACGGTTTTGGAATGTTCTTTTCAATGATATTTTAAAAGGTACACATGTTTTAAGGATTCAATCTTAAAATTGTTTAAGTTTTTCTGGGTTTCTGAAATTTGATAACCGAAGAAGTGGCACACTGAATCCCCGGCACGAAGTCTGTAAGTATTTATGTTACTCATACTACACTATATTAAGATATTACTGTAGATAGAACTGAGACCATATCATGACATTTTAGCTAGGGCAATACTAAAAACCCTAGAATACTGAGACTATAGCTAGGCTATGATTCTGTGGAAATAAAAACTTTAAAATACTATCTCTGCATAAAACATATGAATAAGTACTGAAATTTTTGAATCAAGATCTTGGTAGATATTGTTATGCATGCTGATAATGTAGAGTATTGATATGGATTCTGAGGGTAAGCGAAGTCTGCCAACTTCGGGTAGCGGTAACTCGGAGCTTGGGACTGAGGCACTGGCCGAGTTAGTAAGAAAAGTGGTAGAAGAAGTATTGGAGACCAAGGTTAAGGAAATTAGGGAAACGCCTCAAGCAGGGTGCTTGGAGTGTAAGAAGAGGAAGGATTCTAGTTCTTAGAAGACTGAGCCTCGTTCCGTGAAACATGTTAAGACACGACCAAACTTTCCAACCTGCAAGAACTGCAACGGGCGTCATCCGGGTGAAAGCCATAGGAAGACAAGAGCATGCTTTAGATGTGGGTCCAAGGAGCATCAAGCTCAGGATTGCCAAGCTTATTCTATTTAAGTGTGTGTTACGAGTTGTATGCGTGCTTGATAAATGTTTCTTCACTTTGGTAATTAGATGTTCTGGGTCGTACTAAGAATTATTTTTAATCAGAGTGCATAGTGAAAGCATAGTGGTTTGGCTTGAGAAATACGGTTAGTTGATAGTTTGAAATTTCGAGGACGAAATTTCTTTAAGGGGAGTAGAGTTGTAACACCCCAATTTTTGGGCCTAAAAGTATTGGGCCTTGAGTCTGGGTTCGGGTAGAAGACGGCCCGAATAATTTGGATGTTATTATTATTATTATTATTTAGTATGTTAGTTTAGTAAATAAATTACGAAGGGTTTACAGTATGGGAAAAAGTCCGAGGCTCGGCCCATAGCTTTAGCAAAATTCTTAAATTTTGCCTCTTTAGGGAATCTAGGCAGTAGGCCTTATTAATAATTTGGATTGAGTTTTAGCACAAACAAGCACCTGGCCCAGTGGCTAAGCACGCTAGGAGGGCGTGGAAGGTGCCTGGGTTCAAGGCACGGTGCGCGTAAAATGGTTGTTTTTTTTTAATATTCAGGTTGCGGTTGGAATATGGGTTAAGAGGAGTTCCGAGCATAATCCAACACAAGGAGTGCCTCGGTGCAGTGGCAAGTCGCGTATTTGTGGTCAGCAGGTCGCAGGTTCGAGATGTATAGCAGGCGAAATTTCCTTTTTATTTCGCAAGTAACCTAGGCTTCAGCAGGAATAGATTAAGAATAATTATGACCCTATATTAGCAAAGAAAGAGGTGTGTCGCAGTGGCCAGCAGCATGGGCGAAGGCGCAAGGGTAGACGAAGGTCTGGGGTTCGAGCCTCAACGCGCGCACGGAAGGCTTGGGTTTTTGCGGCACGCGTGGGGAAGGAGTTGGGGTCTGATCAGGACTCTAGGCACAGCATGCTGAAGCTGTGCAAGGATGGGGATAAGGATGCTGCTGCTGATCAGTTTGGAGTTTGAATGAAATTCAAACATTGAGTTGGCCAAGAATCAAGGAGAAATTCATGGGATTGAAATTTAGGAAGAATTTTTATGCCGAAATACACTCATTCGGCCATAACAAATAAGTGTCATTTATTTTTGGCCTTTATAATTCATTTTTCTCTTCTTTCATTCTCTTGCTCTCTTAGTTCTTCAAGCCGAGGCCATTAACCCATTCCTCTCCTTTCTTTTATCATCATCTTCCCATCTTCTTTGCTTCACCAATCATAAAGGAAAAACTCTCCCATTCAATCACCTTAGCTGATCACTCACAAAAGCCGAAACCGCAACTTTTGTTTTCCCCTTGTGCCGATCTCTTTTACTTTTACTCGTCTTTTCGTTAAAGCCGAATCCCCCAACTATGTTAGCCTTGTCGGCATCTGCTTCCTCTAATAATCGATTTTCCATTTTTTTCTTCTTCCCTTGTTTGTTGAAAAGCTGAGGTCACCATACTTTAAGAGGTTGGAAGCCGAACAACTTTAGACCTCTTGGACTCATCCTTTACTCGTGTTAGGGGTAGGAAAGTATTGGAAACGTTCTTCATCGAATAGATCTCATGGTAAGTATTCGTAACCCTCTTTTCATTCGTATTTTGTGGTTCTAAAAAAAAAGCCGAGAAATCCCTAATCGCTTAGAGAGGCTATCATTTTGGACTAAAGGGTTTATTGGGTTTATTTATCGTTCTATTATGAGTAAGGCGGAATAAAGGCTGTTGATCAAGGAGTAGTGGGAAGCAAGGACATTAAAACGACTAGACCTAGACTTAGTCATTATTTGCGACAAAGGCAACTCGTGTGTGGATCTCGCCAACGTATCGTTACAGATCAGGTGTGTAAACGACATCCACTAGTAGACTAGATTGGCAAAAGATGAAAAGCCGAAAAGCCGAAAAGCCGAAATGCCGAAAAGTCAGTATTTCGAGAACTTGCGAGCGTGCGAACGCTCATGAGATTGTTTGCATTGATGATTTTGGTAACTTCAACGGTAAGATTGCAGAGTGCGCAATTTCATGCACTTTGGTATATTTGGGCTTAATGGGCCGAAATTGGGTTAATGGGCCAACGGGCCCAATTCGGTAAAAACGCTCGGTAAGTGTTTCTGTTAATACGTTAATAACTGTAATGAGCATGAAACTCTAAAAAGACTGATAAAATCACTGAAATACCTCTGTAAGGTAAAATTACCGTAATACCCCTAAAGGGGTAAGTTTACAATTACGCCCCTTGAGGGTAAATAACTGTTCTTACGCTATAATCTGATTGTCTTTCTGAAGCATGACTTGTTAATTATATATATATTATGCATACATGTTATACTGCATGGGGTTGAGTTTTGTTATAGAGGAAGAACCCGTTTTGGTGGCTGTGCCACATATTCTGATATAAGCAGCTTTGCTGCGGATTATAGTTAGTGCCGCAACTGGTGCTAACACTGTAAGTGTAGGGATGGCGTGGGTGATTTATTCCCCACAGGAAGTGTAGGGATGGACGGAGGTAAGTGCAGGCCTGGATGGGGTTATCATGCATTAATCATATGAGACTGTTTTGTTATGGGCCAACTGTATTGAAATGAGCCCAACTGTGTTAATATGGGCAAGGCCCAATATATCTCAACTTGTAATGGGCTAGGCCCAGTATACCCTGATACTGTAAGGGGCCATGGCCCATATTAATATTGATATGGGCTAAGACCCAATTAACTCTGATTTCTGAATAGGGCTTAGGCCCAGTAAAGCTTGAACTAATTTGGGCTCTGGTTTGGGTACTTTACACACTGAGTTTTCCAAACTTACTCCCTTTTTCCCATATTTACAGGTGAGCCTTAGATCGGTGGACTTGAAGCTAGAGGGATTCAGAGTGGCCATGTGAATTGTTCAAAATAAGTGTTTATGCCTTCACTTTTATTCTAGATTATTTCCTTTATGTTTTCAAGTTTTAATTTGTAATAAGGCCGCTTTAATTATTTTTAGTATGTTCTGTTAGCTTAGATATGATATTGTTTTAACTGTTTGAAATTGAATAGCTCTAGGGCGCGTTTTAAAAAGGTTACTTGATTTCAAAATATCGCGATAACAAAGCAAGGCTTCCGCAACGAAAACGTTTTCAAAATTAATAACCTTTTCAAATGGTTTTAAACGAATTGGTTTTCCCTGAACAATCACTCAGTTAAAGTGTGGAAATGGTTGTGTGCATGTATAGGATTGGATCCGTGGAGAGCTGAGTACTTAAGCAGTCTAATTGACTCACCTCCTCTTTTCTGGCATCCTACCTGGTGCATAGCTCCCATTCACTTTAATCTATAATGAAAATATTCTTTAAACACTAAGAAAGACTTTAGATAAAACATGACTTTTCTAGTAACGCTTCAATGTGACACGCCGGATTCGGTCATAACGTCTGGGCCAGGTTTGGGGTGTTACACCAATGGCTATACAGAGATAAAAATCTCATGAAAACATAGGTACAGATGTATCCCGAAAGTGATCCACTATCCTATACGGAGGTGAAGACCTCACGAAAGAATAGTTTCTCACTCCCACTTAATAGGGTAAAATTGATCGATCATGCAATGCCATATGTGGAGATATATCAAAAGAGCTCAAATCAATAAAGTAAACATATTATGACCAAAACCACAAAAAATGATGGATGAAATGCAACAAAAGATCATAATTTTAAACCAAATTTCCAATATTCAACAAAAAGACAGAAAATAATCAATTTGCGGCTTGACTCTCTTATTTTGTCCCTAGTTGAGTCGCCAAGCTATCGAAACCATTTTTTTGTTTTGAAAAACAGTCGACATTTTATTTTGAAAATGAAAACGAGAGTCGCCACCAATCTTTTTTTATGAGGTGCACCTTGTGATTAATCATTTTATTAAAGCGTTTTGATTTACTAAAAAAACAATTTTGGTCTACAAAAATCGAGAAAACAGGTTCGGGAGTCGGTTACGTATGAGGAACGATGAGCACCCTCGTAACGCCCAATATTGGTACCTAATTGATAAATTAATGTCTTAACATCGAAATTTGAAAACTCAAAAATAATTTAAAATATGATCCATTTTTTATTAATGTTGACAAAAAAATGCTTCAATAAATTGAAATGAGCGTTAAAGGCCTTTTTGTCTCGAGATATCAAAATGTCACATCCCGTAAGTTAGGACACGACATTTGAACCTTCAAAAATAAGCTTTCCTTTTAAATTTTTTATTTAAAATTTGTACTTTAATTTTTAAAAGGATATTCGATTGTTTAAATCCAACGAGGAAAATCGAAACCCCGTAAGTTAGGGCACGACCCTCTCGAGTTTCTAAACACAGAATATTACCTTTGTTTAAAATTCACATATTTTAAAAATTTAAAGGGATATTTGGCTATTTAGGTTTAATGATAAAGTCGAAACCCCGTAAGTTAGGGTACGTTTTCTCGAATTCTTAAAATGCGAAACATTGCCTATTTTAAAAAATTTCATTTTTTACGAATTTGGGTAAAAATTAATGTAACTTTTAAAATGATATGTTTAGTTTATTCGATCGTGGCATGAAAACGGTTTAAAACGTAAAAAGTGAGTCATACTTAGTGAATAACGATAGTGCGACATAAATTTGGAGTAATAATGGCATGACATACATAATAAGATATAAAATATATAGCATTGACATCAGTAAATCATAATGTTAATATGCATGAACAATAATAATAATGATGAAAATGATAATATAAATAGCAATAATAATAATAAGAATAATGAATAATACAAAAATTGAAAGTAAAGTAATAAATAAGAAAAAATAATAAGGGCAAGAATAAAAATAAACAAGCCAATAAATAAAAATAATAAGAAAAAACTAAAAATTTGAAACTAAAAAAAAACTAATACTAAACAAATGAATAAATAAATATTGTGTAAAACAATTTAAAAAAAATAATATTAATAATAATGATGATGATATTAATAATAATATAATAAAAAATTTAAAGTTTAAATTTTATATAAAAGATTTAACTAAATAAATAATAACAAAAGATAATAACAAAAGTGAGGATAAAATAAGATACGTGTATTAATAAAAAAAGATAATAAGATTAGTATAAATAATGAATAATTTATAGTTAAAAGGATATAGATAAAAAAATGAGAAAATATAATAAAACAAATGTATTTTTAAGAAAAGTTAGATAAATAAATATAAATAGAAATATAATAGTTGTAATAATATATTAAATTAGTTAATTTAATAACAAAATAGTAAAAAAATAACAAAAAAAAGGACTACATCGAACCTTAAAACAAAATTTTGGGGCAAATCTGAAATAAAATAAAAGAAAAGGACCAGATTGAATGCGCGAATAACAAGGAGGGACCAAAATGGGAAATAATCTCCTCTCCAAAATGTGCAGCTTCAAGGTGGACTTAATTGAAAACTGAAATAAATTACAGGGCCAAAATTAAAGGTTAAAAAAGACTTGATTGCAAAAAGAGAAAAAAGCGGGAGGACTAAACTGGTAAATAGCCCAATAATAAAAAACACACGGACCCTTTGGACTGTCGAGTTAGTGCGCAGGCTTAAAACGACGTCGTTTTGGAGCGTTTTAAGCAATCCCAAAACGGCGCGTGTTTTATTTAAGCCTAAAATTTCTCAAAAAAAATTCATTCCAACCTTCTTTCAAAAAAAAAATCTGAAATGCTCTCAACTCTCCTTTCCCCTCCGATTTCCAGCAGGAGCTCCAGCCATCGGGCACCGTGGCGGCTGCCAGTCGCTAGAGACGGAGCCTCCGTCCACGTTGGTCGGAAGACAAAAAGTCCCATCTTTTGGGGTTTTTTGACTTCCTGAACCCAAAAATGTTGTCTTTCATCGGAGACAACGACCTCGGCCTACTCCCCACGACGGCGAAACATGAAGAGGAAGGTTCAAATTTTCCTTTTGTATTCTTTTGTTTTTCTTTGGAAATGAAAGCAAGTAAAAAAATAGAATGAAATAAAAGACTGCCTTTTACAATTTTTCCTTCTATTCTGTTTTGATTGCTATATGTGCGTGTCAAAAATATACATTCATCATTCGTGGCTTTTATAGACAAAAAAAAGAAGAAGAAAGAAAAAACAATACATTTCGCTCCTCTTTTTTGCTACGATTTCTGTTGTTTTTCTTGTCCTTTTTGCAGGTACGGTGATGGCTACATGGAGGTACAGTTGTGGTGGCATACAGCGTTGGAGGTTGGTTGCGACGTAAGAAGTCCCTAGGGTTTCTGATAATGTTTTAATTTTTTGGCCATTTGGGCCTTGTATATTTTGGGCTAGGTTTTGGGTTATAAATAGGGCTTGTAATTTTGGGTTTAGTTGGTTTGTAAATGAACATTTGCACTTATTATTATTTGGTTTTATTTATCTGATTCTGTTTATTGGGTCCGGGAAGATTTGGCCCGTTACACATACCTGAACTAATCCGTAATAAACTCATACCCAAACAGATCAATGTCGAATACTCAAATTTTCGCACACTAAGTGCCAATACATAGTCGAAGCTATTTTAATCCTGTACACTAAATGCCATACATAGCCAAAGCTATCTCAATCACACACTAAGTGCCATACATAACCGAAGCTATCTCAAATCGCACACTAAGTGCCATACATAGCCGAATTGTCGTCAAATACGACTGTAGTCTCGTATACACAATCTATGCAATATCAAAGCATTTAAAGTATAATTATAACAATACTTATTCCATACAAACTTACCTCAGATATTAAAACGGCAAATCGAGTCGATTAGTCGATAACCTTGTTTTCCCTGATCTTGATCCGAATTCCATTTTTCATGATCTAAATATATTCAAAATTAAGTTATTTAATCAACTATTTATTCAATTCAATCCAAAATATACATTAGGGCTATTTTACATATTTGCCCCTAAACTTTCACATTTTTCACAATTTAGTCCTTATTACATTAATTCACAAATTAATGAAATTCTGATTATACCCATGCTATCCGAATTACCATAATGCACCTACCAGCCCATAATTTTCATTTATTTCACATTTTATCCATTGACTTTGCACATTTCTCAATTAAATCCCTATTTTGCATTTTCACTAAAAATCATTTTATAAAACTTGTTTATCTAACATCAAATATTCATAATCTATCATCAAACATCAAAATTATCATTTATTCATCAATGGGAACATATAAATTCTTTAACAGTTTTGCAAATTAGCCCCTGAGCAGCTGCATCGATCTAAAAACGTAAAAATCATTAAAAACAGAACAAAACACATACCTATTTAAAAGAAAAGAAAATGGCCGAACCCTAGCTTTCTTTCACCATGAAAAATCGGCTTAGCGTGTGTTTTCGAAGAAGATGAACATAATTAAAAAGGTTTTGTTTTATTTAATTATCATTTATTTACTAAAAGACTTAATTAACCTTATTACTAATTTAATATTTCAATTTTGCCAAGCCATTATCATCCACTATCTAATTAATGGTCTAATTACCACTTAAGGACCTTAACTTTAAGGTTCTATAGCTATTTGACACCTTTAACTAATAGAAAAGCACTTTTGCATTTTACGCTATTTAGTCCTTTTTATCAAATTAATTATTCAAACGATAAAATTTCTTCACGAAACTTTCACACATATATACTATCATGTTGTAAACACTTAAATAATATTAAAATAATTTTACGACCTTAGATTTGTGGTCCCAAAACTATTATTCCGATTTGACAAAAAATGGGCTGTTACAACAGTGTTTTGAAAATGATTTGTGTTTTGAAAATGTTTTACGAAAATGAAATGTCTGAGACTCCAATGGCTTGTCTATATGAAACTCCGAGATTGTAAGTTTAGAGTTGTAAAATTAGAAATGTAGTGTTTAGATATTTATTTTTGTGTTTGGTTTCGATACTATAGATTTCTTAAGAATTTAGTTTCGAGATCGATATGGATTCTGGTGGTAAGCGAGATCATGAGGATCAGCCTGGTGAGACTCTCGAGGAGTTGTCAGCTTCTCCGGGACGTGTATGTCTTCCATGGTATTTCGATTAACTTTAGTATGTTTTCACTAAGTGAAGGTTCAATCGTAAGACAAATTCATTTATGAAAATTTATTTCCAAGAATATCAAAATCTAAAATAATTTCAAAATGGGTGAAGATTGTTGGAACATTTTCAAATATTTGAAAATGAGGGGAGGTTGTTGGAACATTTTCAAATATTTATAGTGTTTCCGATATCTATAAATGAATCGGTGTAATTAATCAAAAGATAAATCTTTTGGTCATTTGTCAAAAGTTATATCATTTGATTTTTGAAAAAGAATTATAACTATTCAAACAATATTACTTGAATAGTTATACAATTAGATGAATAATTATTATTATTTTATTTATTCAGAAAGACACCTATTGAAAGATGTCTCTATGAAGAGACATGAAAATTTCTATAAATAGGAATGAGACTTCTTTTGGAAATCACACCAATAAATTTTAAAATTTTAAAATTCTTTTTTTTTTCTTCCTCCATTTTCTAATATTATTAGATTATTCTATAAAATATTAATGTAGAAATCCTTTGTAGAAATTGAGTTTCTTCTTAAACATTGCTCAGTGCTTAGTGGACTATTCTCGTCAGTGCAAAACGCAAAGTCATCGGCTTCAATGTATCCTCGAAGTTAATTTGCTTGAAACTCTTTTGCACACCAAAGATAGGTGAAGACGAATATAACCTTAAAGATAGTGGCTTGTTACACGCCTTGGAGCCTTGTCACACGCCTTGGAGCCTTGTCCTGTTTCTTCTTTTTCTATTTGAGTTACGTTTGTGTGTTCAAGATTTTCCTCACCAGATATTTGTACTAACACCCTAGTACTAGATTATTTAGAAAAAATGACCTAGTTTCTACGGTAATAATGGGTGCCTCCAATTTCCAAGGCAGCACCACCCCAAAAAGCAGCCAAATCATTGCTTCATGATTACAAAAATCATAGGATATAAAAAAGTAATTTTTTTGGTAGTACCACTTCCTAAGGCGGCACCCGTATAATTTTTTTATATTTTCACGCGTATTTCCATAGTTAAATGTATTTATTCTTTTTGGTGCTGCCTCCTTTATTAGAAGCACCAATATTTGTATAAAAAAAATTCTCCCTAGTAACTACATGAGATGTGGTGGCACCAATATTTTTAAAATTTTTGGTGCCGCCACTTAACACGGTGTGTCCAAAATAGTTTAATTTTTTCCCCTTGGTTTCTATTATAAATGTGGCGGCACCACCAACTATATATACCCCTAGCCTTAAATTAGCACAAGTACAGGTCTTAATATTTTTTTTATGTTGAAAGAAAAAAAATGTATTATATTGAAAGAATGGGAGATATTTATTATTATGGTTTTCTTTAACGAAAAAATTGTTTCGTCATGACCGATATATATAAACAACACATAAAATATGTTGTTTTTAGGGTAGTAGTTATGCGGTTAACAGTCCATCTTGTATCGGAATACCCCATTTAATACTAAGGGAGATGGGCTTTTAGTTGGTAATGGTTATGTGGTCAAGAGTTCCTGTTGGCAGTGGTTACACGATCACGACCGCAAATTGGTGACACCACATGAAGTGGCGGGACCAAAAAAAATTAAAATTTGGACACACCATGTGAAGTGGCAGCACTAAAAAATTCCAAAAAATACTATTGGTGCCGTTATATCTCATGTAGTCATTAGGGAGATTTTTTTTTTTACAAAATAGGTGCCTCCATTAAAGGAGGCTGGCACCAAAAAATAATTTTTTAATCCAATTAGGTGCCTTCATTAAAGGAGGTGGCACCAAAAATAGTAAAAAATATAATTTTTATTTTTTCGTTTAACTGTAAAAATACGCGTGAAAATATAAAAAATTATATGGGTACTCCCTCTTCCTAAGGCTTGGGAAGTGGAGACACCCATTATTACTATACAAATACAAATATGTTTCAAAGTTGATATATATATATAAATTATTAAAGAAAAAAATTACAAACACCATATGAATATATGATTTTTCTTTGAATTCAATCACCATTAAAAAATTATACAAATATGAAATAAATTTAGACACAATATAAATTGTCACAAATTATTTTGTCAATAGAGTATCAATAATAACGTATGCAAAGTATAATTTAAAACAAAAATAACATAAACATGACATGCATATAATAATAATAATAATAATAATAATAATAATAATAATAATAATAATAATAATAATAAACATACTATCAAGCCAAATGAGACTGCCGCCTCTCTAAAATAGCAAACTAAAAATAGTATAAAAAACATGAGCATGACTTAATTACCCCTATCACACTAAAAATTTCCATAATTTAGTTGTAATAAAATTGAAGCTTTTGAGCCATTGAGTCTTAACTTGATTGGTATTAACATTTTTGTCAGTGTAAGAGGACGTGAATTTGAGTGTGTTGAAGCATATTATCCTCCTATTTAAGTATTGAAGAGCGGTTATGAATAATTCTAGATATTGTATCAAAAATATCAAATATTATAAAAACTTATAATGAAAATAATGTTAGTACTGAATTTGTAGCATTTATAGTCAAATTAATTAGAATAAATTACTAAAAACATATTCATTGAATTTATTTATAAAATCTTTTTTTCCTTTTCTTTCCATGCTATTGCCAATCATTATATTTAATGGATTTGTAATGCCTTAAATTTTTGGATTTTTGAATGTGTTTATTTGCCAAGGAAATTAGTTCGGTATGGTGGTTAAGTGTCTTAGATGGTTGTATTTGGTCTTTTGTTCAAATCCTATGTTACTCAAATGTGGTTCATTACGGAATAGTGGTTTTGGGACCACAAATCCGATTTTGGAAGAAAAAATTATTTTTATATTATTTTATGGTCTATAGTATGATAATAATTTCGAATAAAATTTTTACTGATTACATGTTTAATTTGATAAATGACCAAATTGTACAAAGTGCAAAAGTTGAGTTCTAATAGCTAAAGGGATTAAATAGCTATAGAACTTTAAAGTGGAGGTCCTTATATGGTAAATAGACCATTTAAAAATGCTTAGTGGTTAAGGATGATGATTCATCCATGGAAAATAAAATAAAGAAAATGATGAAATTGGAAAGTGAAAAAAAATAAAAGATGATAATTAATTAAATAATAAAAATATCATCTTTTTCATCATCTTTCCCAAATTATTTTCATGGAAACCCTAGCTAAGAGAAAGTAGCTCAAGCAAGCTTATGTTGATCAATTAGGTATGTTTTCTTGTCTCGTTTTTAATGATTTTTATGTTTTCGAGAACGTAATAGCTTAATCTAGCTATCTCGGGGTTTGTAAAGTTAACAAAGAACTAGGGTTTTCCCATGGATGAAAATAGATGAATTATGAAGTTTTATGGTAGAAAATGAAAGGTTGTTGATAGATAAACAACTTTTGTAAAGGGAATTTTGATGAAATTATGATTTAGGGACTATATGAAAAGATGTAAAATTCATGAAAAAAATTCTAAGTTTTATGAAATACATGGGTTGTAAATTTTACATGTAAAAATTGGCTAGGCTTGAAATAAGGATTAAATTGCATGAATTTTATTTCTCGAGCCTAGGGAGAAAATAATCATTAATTAAAAGTTTAGGAGCAAAATGGTAATTTTACCTAAGATATGAATTGAATTGAAATGAACATGAATTGATGTTAAATTCATTCATATAGATTCGGTAGACCAAATTCGGAGTTAGAATGAGGAAAAGATAAAATGTCGGATTAGTAGATTTTACGTACACGAACATTTGTCGAGGTAAGTTCGTGTAACTAAATTGTGTATATTTATATGATTGAATTAAATATTGTGTATGTGAATTGTATAAATGCTAAATATATGAAATTGGTTACATATCCGACAAAGCCCGATACATATTAAATCCCGTTTGAATAATAGAATTCGATAGATACAGGATTTCCCGATTGGTTGTGGTCCTGCATGTGATGTGGACACACCACAGCTCCTACGAGCATCTCATTATAATCCCCCCCAAACTTCCCGTTATATGGTTCCTGCGAGCATCCTAATCGGTAGTGATCCTGCATGTGTTGCGGACTACCGCAACTCTTTGTGAGCGTCCTGTTATATGATTGGTTATGATCTTGCATATGTTGCAGACACAAAAGTAGCTTTTTGTGAACGTCCTGGAATGGCTTGCTTAGACTTCCCGATATATGGCTATCCGGAGCTCTTGATTAATGGCTCTTCATGAGCTTCCTGATTAAAAGTTATTTGTGAACTTCCTGATTATGACTTTGTGTAAAATTCTCGTTATATAACCAGGATAAGTTTCCTAAAAGGCTCTTTGTGAGCTTTCCGATTAATGGCTTTTTGTGGGCTTCATGTTATATGGCTCGAGAGAGGGTTTCCTAATTATGTGCTTTAATAAGCACTCCCGAATATGAATTGACGGATTACTAATTTGTACACTTTGAGTTTACTACCTAGGTATCCATCGATATTTCAAATAAAATTCAACAAGAAAAATTCTGACATGAGGAGATATGAAAACGAAATGAATTATTACACGTATCTGCTCGAAATACCTGAAAATGATGATACATGATATATGGAAATATGAGATAACACTATATGAACATGGAATTTTTTTGACGAGTATGTTCATCCTTGATTATATATTTGTACACCTTGAGTGTATTACCCGTGTGACACTGACATTTCGAATGTTTTAATGGGTAAAGTTCCGACATGAAATAATCTAAACTCCAGACTAATTATTGTGAAAATGTACTTGAAATACAAGGATATGTTTTGTATATGTTATATGAATACATGATGTGGAAAGTATATGTACATGGAAATCTATTTATTGTTGAGCCCATACATGTTTCTTGATATTTATATGCAATATATGACTAACAAGGGTGATGAGAATATCTATTAGGGCTCGTGATCAAGTTGATTGAATGTGCCATGTATGTTTATATTGAATTTAAATGAGTGGTAAGTTAATTACCATGTTATACAAGCATACTAAGTATTTTATGCTTACTCTGTTTTATTTTCCCCTGTTCTATAGTAATTCGGAGGCTCGTTGGATTGGAAGCTTGGCGGAGATCACTCACACCATCCATCAGCCCATTTCAGTATATATATGGTAAATCAATTATGGTTATAATGGCATGTATAGGTTAATTGGCCAATATCGGCATATAAATGCTTTAATTGTAACTAGCCATTGGAATGGCTTGTGATGGATATATTTGGTATATGTATGAAATGGTTGATTGATAGAAATTATATTGGCATATTGATGATTGAATTAAGTTAACATATTTGATAAGATATGCATATATGTGAACTTGGTAACTCAAGTAAGTGTGTATACTTGATTATATGTGATACTAAGTCATGTTTAAAACATGATTTGAACTTGTTTTGAATGCTTTGGTATGGTTTGTGAATGTGTTTAAGTGTTGGTGTAGGTGAAAGAAATATGGAAAATGTGGCTTAGAAAATAGCCTATTTTCGTCCACATGGGCAGAGAACGGGCATGTGTCTCAGCCGTGTGTGACACACGACCTAGCACGTGGGTGTGTGGCCTAGCCGTGTGTCCCCTGCATCTTTAAAATGTCAAAACAGAATGCCCTGAATTAAGCATACGGCTTGGTACATGGGCGTGTGACTTCATCGTGTGACCCTTGCACCTATACACGGCCTAGCACACGGGCGTGTGACTTGGCTGTGTGACCCAAGTCAGAGAGTTACACGGCTTGAGACACGGGCATGTCCCTTGGTCGTGTGAACCACACGGTCTGACCACATGGGTGTGTGACCCCTGCACCTTAGAAAATTTTGAGATTTTGTGAAAAATTCTCTAAGTACCTGGTTTAGTTCCGAGTCATTTCTAATACATGCTTTGGACCTTAAGAATTTATATAAGAGACTTTATGATTGATTTCTGATATGAATACTGTATGAAGTGGAATATCTGTTATTAGATCTATAAATTCTGTTAATGCTCCGTAACCCTATTCCTGCGACGAATTCGGGTTAGGGGTGTTACATTAGTTGGGCATTATATTTTTAGTTGGACTCTATAAAATGTGGTAGGTGGGATTTGGATTTAATTTAAAATTGCATTTTGATTTATTTTATTTTATTTTTATCAATTCCTAAATTTCCTCCTACCCAAAACAGTTTTACTCCCTTTCCCAATGTACGTTGTTCCATATTTTTTTTGTTCCTTTTGTTCTGTCGAATTGCATTATTTATCTTTTAGCTTCTTTCTTTTTGTTTTTATTCTATTTTATTTCGTTCTCTTTCTATTGGTTTGGGTTTTTTTTATTCTTTGCTATTCTTTGGATATTGCAATTTTTTCATACACTTTTGTGCGTTGATTCTGCTTCAGCCATAGTGTAAGTTTGTTGGGTATTTTTCCTATTTTTCTTATAATTTTAATTTGGTTTGATTCTTAAACAAGGTAGGCTGTGTTTGTATGTATTTATTCGATATTTTGATTAGTGTTTTTGTGGTGTGTAATTAGGCAAAAGATGTGAGAACTCTAACCCTCTAGCAGAGTACATTCAATTGTTTGGTGTGGTTCGAGGAAGTAAGTATTTGAACTTCATTTTTAGGGGCTAGAGTTTTGGTTTAAGGAGGTTATTTTGCGTGAGATTTGTGGATTAATTCATGTAATTGTTGAACGAATGTAGGTTACTAGAGTTCTAAGAGCGTGGTTAATTCTATCAACAACCAGGTGTGTGAAAACAACCTAAAAATCTCCTAGAAATTCGATTGAAATCGAGAAACAGAGGCTATTGTGAAATTGCCTAGTTTTCACACAACCTTATGGTGGGTCTTGTGAGATACACAACCGTGTAAGGTTTTGCAGACTGTGTGAGAATAAGTAGCCCGTGTGGCTAGACTGTGTGAGGCACACGACTGTGTGAAAATGTTCAGACCGTGTGAGAATAAACAACCCGTGTGGCTAGACCGTGTGAGGCACACAGCCGTGTGGAAATGTTCAAACCGTATGAGTGGCCCATGTGGACCATACGAGCTAGATTTTTGGGTTGTATAGGCCTTTTTGGCCAATTGTAGGGCCCAATTAAGGACCATTTAGGGGACTTGATATTTGGGTTCAAGGACGCCGTAAGGGCTAAAAACAAACTGTAGGTTTAGTACTTAAGTTCGTACGAGTGGCATTTAAAGCATGATATATATATCATAACTAAACCAAATTATAAATTGTGTTACACGAAAAATGAATTACATAAATAAGCATGTCGTGTAACGTTTGCTATATGTGTGTATGTCGTCTGTTTATGATATTTATAATATATGAATCTGATATGTATATGTTTGGGGTCGGATATGGTATGATGAAGGAAGTATATACGACAGTATTTACTATAAATATGATGGCTGTAACAGCCCATTTTCAGTGAAGTCAGAACAGTGGCTTCTCGTTACATGGTTTCTACGAGTATACTGATCGATAGTAATTATGCATGTGTTGTGGACTACTACAGCTCTTTGTGAGCGTCCTCTTATATGATTGGTTGTGATCCTGTAAATATTGCGGACATAAACGTAGCTCTTTATGAGCGTCCTGGTATAGGCTTTTTTGGAGCTTCCTAATATGGCTTGCTTGAACTTCCTATTATATGGCTATTCGGAGCTCCCTAACAATAACTCTTCGGAGTTACCTGTTAAGCTCAATGAGCTTCTTGTTTTAAACTCTTATGAGTTTCCTGATTTAGCCCGGATAAGCTTCATGTTACATAGCTCACATGAGCATCCTATTAAATGGCTCGAGAGAGTGCTTCTTGATTATGTGCCCTAATGGGTACCCTTGGATATGAATTGAAGGATTTCTAATTTGTACACTTCGAGTGTACTATCTGTATGTCCATTGATATTTCAAATAAATTCAACAGGTAAAATCCTGACATGAGAAAATATGAACGTGAAATGAATTAATACACGTATCTGCCTGAAATACATGAAAATGATGATATTTGATATATGGAAGTATGAGATGATGATATATGAACATGGAAATTGTTTGATGAATATGTTATCTATGATTATAGATTTGTACATTTCGAGTACAAGTATACTTTCTATTTTTTTATCGATATTTTAAATAGATCAACGGGTAAAATTTTAATATGAAACAATCCGAATTGTGACAAAATATTATGGGTACATACTTGAATTACATGGACATGAATTATACCTGATATTTGAATCCTTGATGTGGAAATCATGAGCATATGGAAAAAGGATTATTATTATTAAGCTCATACAAGTTTATTGATATTCATATGAAATATATATGACTAACATGCTTTGTACATGCTACATGAACACATGATGAGAGAAATATTTGAACATATAAATGATATCACTTGATATATTGAAGCATGGTATGATTGATACACAAATGTGGAACATGCTTAATGACTTTTGTTCATATATAATCCGGTATATGCCTGAAATAGATGAAACTGATATTACAAAACATGTTGAAATGTGTAATGGATGGTACATGTGTATAAAATTTGCTTGATGATTATGTAAATTTGTGATTATGGAATATTATATGGATTACAGTGATTAACTTGTTGATGAAGATATGTGTTTAGGCACTTGGTCAACATGACTTGGCAATGAATTGTATGCTTACCTTATATATAATAGTGGTAAGTTAAATTCAATGTTATATGAACTTGCTAAGCTTTAAAAGCTTACCCTGTTTTATTTTTCCCTATGTTAGAGTAATTCGAAAACTCGTTGGGTTGGAAGCTTGGCAGAGATATTTCACACTTAGCATGGCAGAGATAAGGTTTTGCAGAGCAGGTCGTGTGCGATTAAGCAACCCGTGTGGCTAGAACGTGTGAGACACACGACCGTGTAAAAATGTTCAAATCGTGTGAGTGGACCGTGTGGACCACACGAGATAGGTTTTTGGGTCATGTGGGCCTTTTTGGCCAATTGTAGGGCCCAATTAAGGGTCATTTAGGGGACCTGATATCGTAAGCTAAAACTAAATTATAAGTTGTGGTATACGAAAAATGAATTATGTAAATAAGCATGTCATGTAACGTTTGCTACATGTGTATATGTCATTTGTTTATGATATGTATACTATATGAATCTGATTTGTATATGTTTGGGGTGGGATATGTTATGATAGAGGAAGTGTATATGGCAATATTTACTGCAAATATGACAACTCGACTGCAAAGCTATATGTATGGCAGCTCAGTTGTAATTTGATGAGTGGCACACCGTCACATATTGGTATGATTGGATGGATAGACTTGTGTAGTCCAATATGGTGTGATTGGCTGGACGGAGGTAGTGTGTAGCAGATGGGGGTAGGATATTATGCATGTTATGATTTGATATGATATGTTTGATATGACCTAGCATGATGTACTATGGTATAATAAGCTACAAATCATATCAGATCTAATATGATATGAGATATGTGAAAAATAAGTTCTGTGATATACTATTAAAAGTATTCTTTTATATACTGTGGGTGTGGGTCGAATTGCACATTGGGCTTTAAGCTCACAATATTGTTTGTTTGTCTTGTCTTAGGTAACCCTTCAAACTAGGATTAGACGGCGACATAGAGCTCGGAGTTTCACGTTTTTTTTAAACTAAGAATTTTGGGTTGTTTTGCTTTATTCAAATTGGATATTACAGAGATTTTGATTGGGTTTGTTAATTTTGGATATTTTACGTTTGTTAGGTTATTAGGGTCGTCAGTACAAATTATTATCAAGCTAAGACTTAAACCGGGTTACGACACCTAATTTAAGATAACTAAAATGAATACCAATTTTTCAAACAATGGGAATTTAAATTTTTTTTTCCATTGCAAAACAAATTACATGATTTCGTGAAATAGGGTTTTTGATATAAAAATGTGACGTGGGAATTTACTTATAAATTTTGAAACACTATTAAGCTCCAAAGTTTCTAAGTAGTTAAAATGATATATTTGATTTCAAAAGTTTTACTTGTTTTTCCAAGTCTGCTATATTTGTTTGTAACTTCTACTTAAGCATTGTATCGTTCCCAAACTGATTATAATATTTAGGCTAGGTTGGGAGTGTTACAGTTGTAACCTTCATAATCCGACCATTACTTCTAGGTTGAGTTTGGAGTGTTACAAACTTGTTGCATTTTCAAACAAATCTGTATTTAATGTATTATTGATGTATAAATTTATATATGGAGATTAAATTAAGTAATGAAATGTGTTAAAAATTTTAATTAACTACTAAAAAAGTTTAATATATTACCAAAAAAAAGTTTGATTATGTTTATTTGATTTTGAGGGATTTTCTTAAGTGTGATACATTATCAATATAAATATTTATATTGTGACAACATATTAAATACATAACATAAAAAGTATATTCCTACATGCGATAAATAGGCTTCACACGAAGATTAGTCTTCCTTGGCAACGAGACACCAAAGTTCTCAATCATGTCCAATTCATTTGGCGACATTCCATCAGGCAGCTCCCAATCAAAACAATGGACCAATTGAGCTAGAATAAGTTTAACTGTGATTAACCCTAATTTCTTACCTGGGCATAATCTACGTCCTGCACCAAATGGAATAAGTTCAAAATCATGTCCATGAAGGTCTATTTTGCTATCAATGAACCTTTCTGGAGAGAACTCTTCAACATTATTAGGCCAAACATTAGGATCTCTCCCAATTGCCCAAATGTTTACTAAGACCCTAGACTTTTTCGGTATATAATAACCATCAATAACTATGTCCTCTATTGACTCACGAGGAACTAGCAAAGGTGCAATAGGATGCAGCCTTAAAGTTTCTCTCACAACCATGTCTAAGTACTCCAATTTTGGTAAATCATTTTCCTCCACGATTCTCTTATTCCCGAAAATGCTTTCTAACTCTTGTTGGAGTTTCAGCATTACCCTCGGATGCCTTATGAGCTCTGATAATGCCCACTCTAATGTGGCAGCTGAAGTGTCGGAGCCACCCACAATCATATCTAATATTATGGCTTTGATACTATTTCGATCCATTATATCACCATTGGGATTCATTGTTTGATCTAACTCTGTAAGCAACACACCGACGAAATCATCTTGCTTTTTCTGTAGATGATCGTCAATGACCGCCTCAAGGGCATAGTCAAGTTTTTCACCAAGTGTCCTTGTGGAGGCTTTAATTCCCTATATAGTTGAAAATAATCAACACCATTCACTCAGGGGTTGTTGGTAATGTATATTGCTAATTTGTTTTGATATGGTATATTAAAATACACAGCAACACCATACCTGTAGGTCGAAAGCACCAAGAAAAGGCACAAAATCTGCAAGATTGAAAACTCCTGCAATTTTAGTAAGCTCTTCAACAAGATCGATGAGGTTAAATTCCTTATACTTCTTCACAGGCCCCAAAACCATCATCAAAGTCATCTCTCCATTAATTTCTGCTAGCTTCTTACTGATGTTAACCACTTCTTTTGCTGTTGCAGCTTCCTTCAAAGATTCAGTGAAATGCATTAGCACCTCCTTCCTTGTAGGTGCAAACGATTCAATTTTCGATGGAGTAAAAAGTTGCATATTACAAATCTTCCTCACACTGCGCCAATATGGTCCATGTTCTGTGAATGCTATGCCCCTTTGGCTATTAGAAATTGATTGTAGGACTTGGAACTTTTGGCCTACTTGCGAAAATAGCGTCATGTGTCTTAAGAAACATCTCGGCGACTGGAGGGGATGAAACAACAACGGTTGGCACAGAACCTAGCCTTATGGACATCATAGGACCATATTTCTTGGCCAAGTGATAAAGGGATTGGTGTGGAAGAATGCCTAATATGTGGAGATTTCCAATGATTGGCAAGGGTCGAGGACCAGGGAGGGCTTCCCCTTTTCCTTTGCCATGTTTCCTTGATGAAATGTAAAATAGAACGTAGAAGAAAGAGCAGAGAACTGCAAGGACCGTGAGAAAAGTGATTGCTGAAGGAGCCATTCTTAGTAATTAATTCACATAAACGATATGCTTCTATTGTCTATTGCTTCCCCCTTTTACTTGTACATTTATATATCAAATATCAATTCTTTTATAGATGTTTAATAGAAATGGACAAAAAAGGTGGGACAACTCTTCAGCCATCATATTAGACATGACATCAATCTCTATTACTAGCCATCACAAATTATTTTATTGATTATTTTATAGATATTGTCTATTGCTATCACCCTTTCTTCCTGTACAGTATAGCAACGTGCAGGTCTTTTGTATCGAATTTTTCATGGTTAATATTGAGAATTTTATTATTTAGGGATTTATAAATGTTCAATTTTAAATTTAATTAAAATTTAATATGATTATTAAATAAAATGTTTGAGAAAAAAATAATCCGATCCTTACCTTATCTTAGACTTCTTTTGGGTGGTAATGAAATTAAAAAGGCCGTGACACTAAAATTAATTATTATAATAATAAAATTAAAAATCAATTGTGGATATGTATTTATATCATGAGATTAGAAATTATTAAATTAAATTATATATAATAAGTAATTGTATTTCATATTAAATTAAGTATATATGGAATTTATATTTAAGTTAAATAATATTTTTTAAAATAAATAGTTGAATTTTTATTATTCACGTATTTATGATTAATTCATATAAATTTTATACTAATCGAATTTTTATATTTACTGAATTATTATAAAATTTTGTTATATATTTATTTTAAAATGTGTTTATATTAAATATTAAAGTATATTAATTTTTTATATCAAATAATAATTAAAATACGTTTAATATATAAAAAAAGTTTACATATATTTATTAGATCATTATATAAGAAATAAAATTTATGTCATTTTTATAATAATAAAATTTTCATAATTATTAAATTTATAATTATTATATAATATATATGTGTAAATTGTGTATTGAAAAGTAATACTTTATTAATAATACAAAAACAATGAAGTTCACACCCTCAACCACTGCGAATATATATAATCCTAGAAAACCCATAAAAAGGTTAAAAATGGGAACAAAGATCTCATTGTAGATACGTTTTTCTTAACCGGTGCTTAGAAGTACTTAGGGTTAGTGTTGCTTGTAAACATTATAGTTTAGTCTTAATTTGATCTTAGGTTAATATTAGAGTTTCTGTAAGCTTGTATAAGATTCGAAAATGAATATGAATCATTTTATATACTTATTTTATTTGTATTACAATGTTTAATGTTGTAAATCGTATTCTATTCTGACCATAGTTGTTCCGACAACGAATGTGACATCTTGTAACTCGAACTTAACAATTGAGTTGAGTATATAGTGTTACAAGTACAGAAAATCGCCATTGATATCCTCCAGCAACAAATATGTTTTGTAGTAAAAATAGGTAATGGAAAAGGACCCTATTGCCAAATTTATCTATGATCAATATGGTTCTAGCGAGCCTTAGTATTATTGCTCGGGCAACATACTTCATGCCTATATCTACCACAACCACCGTTAACACTTTAAGGAACTGGTCCAACCATGTATCTAGGATAAACGACCCCACAATCAGGGGCGAAGCTAGGGGGCTGACATGGGCCCTGCCCCCTTAAAATGTAAAATTATTATTTAGGCCCTTAAAATTTTTTTAAAATTTTAAATTAGTAAAGGTAAAATTACACTTTGGCCCCCCTAAAATTATGAAAATTCAATTTAATCCTTTAAAATTATAAAGATATAGATTATAAAAAATTAAAATTTCATCCCGCCCCCCTAAAAAATTGTTCTAGCTTCGCCCCTGCCCACTATCTTATCATCTGGAGGAGCTACTCCAAGGTAATCATTACAAACATTAGTCAAAGGCATTCTAGCATCCCCTGCTACGACCAACCCATCAATAGGTGACTAGAGAATGAAAACTACGTCTTTGAGGGTGATAGTACACTTTCGTCCCGACTGTTCAATCAATGTAGCAGTCAAATATGAGAAAATTGTGCATGACCTCATTTCAAGACATACCTGAATTTGAAAACGTTCATATATTCACGAATTTGATCATCTATCGACCCTAAATCAAGCTTAGCCTGGCCCTGGTTATGAAGAATGCGATCAACATCTTGTCAATTTATTTAGTCAATCAATCAAATAAAAGAATTAAATATATTTTTAGAATATCATAACTATTAAATTAAATTTACCGCAGCTTGTAGTTCATCAAACACGTGATCTAATCTAAGCCATGCCATACCTGAAATTTGTTTCGCACAAACCTAAAATTTTAGAAATACAATTTTCAAACCCTAAACATATATTTCATAGTATCAAATTTCACAACATTCTGCATACAATAATTACTTAATAATTTCCAAATCAATAATTACTTAAAAATACACATTTTCTATAAAAATAAAAATTTATTTAGCATAATAACGATAAACATAAACCAACATTTCTATAACTACAAAAATTAAATAACAATAAACATATCATTTAATAAAAACAAATACTAATTTAATAAAAATAATTATTTATTTAACATAAAAATGTATAACCTTAAACCAAATTTTCTATAACTTTAAAAATTAAATATGAAAATTCATATACCAATAAATTCATTTATGTAACAATCCATACCTGGCCTAGACAACAAGGCCAAGCCTAGAGAGTTACAACTAGAGGTGTTCATGGGTCGGGCCGGGTCGGACCGGGTTCGGGTCGGGCTCAACTAAAAAATATATCCATTTATTGGGCTCGGGCCGGGCTGGGCCCAAAAACGGGCCTAAAATTTTGCCCAAGCCTGACCCAGATAAAAATACTAAAACACGGGCTCGACCTGGCCCGCCCGTGTTAATTTTTATATTATTTATATATATAATACATCAAAAATACTAAAAATATCGAAATAAATATTTCCCAACAAATTGAAAATAAATTTTAAAAATTATGTAGACTTAAATAACACTAAGATAAATACAATTTAACAAGCAAATGCCTCTAAAATAATAAAAAAATTAACAAATACCTTTAAAATAATAAGAAAATTAACAATAAAATAAGTTTTATATAATATCCAAACAATAACAACAAAATAGTAGTAACATAATAGTAAAATTGTAGCAAAATAGAAAGAAAATAACAAGAAAATAACATTCAAAAATAAAAAAAAATGCAGAATTTTTTTATCCTTTAGTGAATTTGGGCCGGGCCGGGCCAGGCCTAGGCTAAAAATACCTTACCCGAGGCCCGGCCCATTTTTTAACGGGCCTTATTTTTTTGTCCAAGCCCATTTTTTGGGCCTATATTTTTGCCCAAACCCTCCCACATTTCAGGCGGGCCATCGGGCTGGGCCGGGTAACCCAACCCATGAACACCTCTAGTTACAACAAACGATAATCAAAACACATCCAAAAATTTATGATAACACACTTTTAAAGTCTAATAAAGTTTAATAAAAACAAACCAGTATCTCGACATTATCTTTTAACCACTGAAACTACAGATATAACTAGCATGATTCATAATACTAAATGGTATAAACACATAACCGAGCTCTCCATCCACCAACCCGATCAAGTCTGTGATTTACCTAAAATTCATTTAATGATAACTAAGTTAATATACTAGAAATGACCCAAAAATTTACATATTCAAAAGATTATTGGTAAACCAAGAAATCCAAGATGTTGATGTAGAATCAAGAAACAGTTCATTCAGTTACAGGTCAGAGTCATATAGAAGGATAATAGATCAGGCTATAATCAGATGCAGAACATAACAAATGCAATTACTTAATACCAACAGCTACACACCATTTCTGACTAACCCAACACATAAAACAGGGTATTTATGACCCATCTAGCCCTACACACCACTCAATGTCTATCTGACATGTTTTAAAGATTGAAGACTAGCTGCTAAATTAGTATACGGAGACTAGAGATTTAACCACTGGTTAGAACATAATACTTTCTCCTGATTCAATTCCCATCTAATGCATACACATACTTCACATAACAGTTAACACAGAGTTCTATGTAAATATTCAAATATACTCATGTTCGTATACAGTAGATCAATTCTAGTGATTTTAGTCAAACATGATACGCACATTGATAGTCAGTATTCAAATTCCATATCACAGAATATCAGTTTATGTAGTCAAATTCAGTTCAAACGGCCTCACCAAAGGCTCATATTTAACTCGAGCGATGCTCGGTATATGGTGAAATTTCATAACTGGCCTACACACCCGTGTGACCTTACACGGCCTAGATAGCTGGCCCGGTCGACTCCACACGGCCTGACACACGCCCATGTGCTTGCCCGTGTGTCTTACACAGTTGTGTCCTCCACCCGTGTGCTCCCTGCACTAACAAGACCACACATGGTCTAGAAACACGCTAGTGTCCCTTGCCCATGTGGCTCTTATTTGGTAGACAGTGAGTTACACAGCCTACTATACAGCCGTGTGGTGTAGACAACCATGTTTTTCAGCATCTAAAATTCGTAAAAACTCACACAGTCACGTGCAGAAAAACTATGTTGAAAGTTTCGATGCAAAACCTTCTACGAATCTAGACTTACCGACAAAATCAACACCAATTACTCGAGTTAGTGCGCTGAAGATCGTTGCTTCTGATATCCTTACCTGAAAAGAAACCAAATGGCCACTTAAAAGAATGTTTAAAAAAATTGAGTTGGAAACAACTCCGAAAGAAACGAACAAACCACCATAAAATAGAAGTTCTACGATAAACAAAATTCACACAATTAATGCTTCAATTGGCAGTAATGATATGTGTACTTACCCAACAACAGTAGCAGAGAAAACGTGTGAATCCAAGCAGCAATTGAATGAAGAAAAAGAAAAAAAAAAGAAAACTAAAGCGAAAAATACGAAAAAAGAAGAAGAAAGGAAAAATAGAAAGTAAAAGGGAGAGGGAACGTTTAATTTAATTTATCTGCCGATCAAAATTTCGATATTAAGCAAAAATATTACCTAATGCATACATCGAGATTCGAACACATGACTAAACATCATACAAAAGCTTAACCAATGAACCAACGAGCTCATTCTTGACACAAATTTACACATAATTAAATTGAAGTCAATGGCCCAAGAGCAAAGATTAATTAATATTGAATTAGCAAAACTTCTAAAGAAGCGAGTCAAACTTTTGACCTCAAACACATAAGCAGAGCACATAGCCACAGATATAGAGACTTAATTACTACAAAATCCTACAAATAAACATTCAAATTTTTTGGCCGTTACAAATCTCTCCCCCTAAAAGAAATTTCGGCATCAAAATTTACCTAACTCAAACAGATACGGGTACTGCCATCGAATTGAATCTTCAGGTTCCCAAGTGGCTTTCTCAATGGCTTGATTTCGCTAAAAAACCTTAACTAAAGGAATAGTTTCCTTCCTCAGTACCTTAACATCACGATCCAGAATCTGAATAGGTTTTTCCTTAAAATTTAGACACGGTCGTACCTCAATTTCCTCAATCGAGACACTGTGCGACAAATCAGATCGATACCATCTCAGCATCAAGACATGAAACACATCATGAATCCCTTCCAACTCCTGTGGTAATTTTAGTTGATAAGTAATAGGTTTGACACGTTTTAGAATACGGTAAAGTCCAATAAACCTCGGGCTCAACCTGCCCTTACGACCAAACCAAATGACCTTTTTCCATGGAGACACTTTCAGAAATATATGATCACTTAAAACAAACTCGATATCTTTCCTCTTTAAATTAGCAAAAGATTTCTATCGATTAGAAGTGGCATTCAAATGATCTCTGATAAATTGAATAGTGTCTTTGGTCTCAAAAACTAGCTTGAGACCTAAAACCCAACGCTTACGTAACTCAGTCTAACACAGAGGAGTATGAAACTTACGACCATATAGAGCCTCGTACGGAGCCATCTAAAAACTGGATTGAAAACTGTTATTGTATACAAATTTAGCCAATGGTAAATAATCCTCCCAACAACCCTGGAAGTCAATTACACAACCCCGAAACATATCCTCTAGAATCTGAATAATTTGTTCAGACTGTCTATCGGTCTGAAGGTGATACACAATACT
Source organism: Gossypium hirsutum (assembly GCF_007990345.1). Lineage (NCBI taxonomy): Eukaryota > Viridiplantae > Streptophyta > Magnoliopsida > Malvales > Malvaceae > Gossypium > Gossypium hirsutum. The sequence continues at coordinate 37,824,899 of NC_053428.1, forward strand.
AAAATCGAATCGAGTGCCCAATGCCTCATGAAGCCTCTTCCAGAACCGAGAAGTAAAACTCGGATCCCTATCTGAGATAATCAACACTGAAACTCTATGCAGTCTTGCATTTTCAAAAACATACAGCTTGGCGAGCTTCTGTAGCAAGTAATCTGTCTTGACAGCAAGGAACTGACCGAACTTGGTCAATCGATCAACGATGACCCACACTGAATCTTTCTTGGTGGATGTTAAGGGCAACCTACTAATAAAATCCATCGTCACTCACTCTCACTTCCACAGAGGAATCTTAACCAGCTGAAGCAACCCTGAAGGTAACTAATGTTCAGCTTTAACCTTTTGACACATCAAATAGTGTGACACAAAGATACTTACCTTTCGTTTTAAACCGGGACACCAGTACAATACTCAGAGATCCCAATACATTTTATTTCTATCAGGATGCATAGCATAAGGGTTGCTATGTACCTCATGTAGAATCAATCATCTGAATTCCTTATCGTTAGGCACACAAATTTAACCCCTAAAACACAAAACCTTACATTCAAACTAAAATTCGATGATTCACCCTAATCAAACTGACGTAGACGCTGTACCAGAGACTCTTCACTTAACTATTTAGTTTGATTTTGATCGACGCAAGATGGCTTAACTTGTAGTTCAGCCAACAAACTCCCATCCTCGAACAAACTTAGACAAGCGAATATCACTCTCAATTCAGTCATCACTTTAAAGCTAAGAACGTCAGCTATCACATTAGCCTTACCAAGATAATACTCTATAGTATAGTCATAGTCTTTAAGCAACTTAACCCACCTACACTGCCTAAGATTTAACTCCTTTTGAGTTAAAAAGTACTTGAGACTCTTGTGATCAGTGTAAATAATATACCTCTCACCATATAGGTAATGCCTCCAAATTTTCAAAGCAAACACGATTGCAGCCAGCTCGAGATCCTGCGTAGGGTAGTTACCCTCGTGTGTCTTAAGCTGTCACGACGCGTAAGCTACCACTTTACCATCTTACAATAAAACACATCCTTGTTCAATGTGCAATGTATCACCAAAAACCACAAACTCTCAGCCTGGTTCAGGTTGAACTAGAATAGGAGCTTGTGTTAAAACAGACTTGAGCTTTTTGAAGCTAGACTGTTGTTCCTCAAACCACACAAATGGATTATTCGTATGTAGTAGCTTCGTTAGAGGTGACACAATCAGGGAAAATCCCTCGACAAACCTTCGGTATTAACCTACTAACCCTAGGAAACTCCGAAGGTAGTACATTTCTCGATTATTTCCATTCAACTACAAAACTCACAATTGTTAAACTTAGCATACAATTGCTTTTCTCGGACTGTCTGGAGAACAATACGAAGGTGTTCATTATGCAGTCAAATTCAGTTCAAGAGCTCATCGAAATCTCGTATTTAACTCGAGTGATGCTCGGTATATGGTGAAAGTTCATAACTAGCCTACACGCCTGTGTGACCTCACATGGCCTGGGTAGCTAGCCCGGGTGGCTTCACACGGCTTGGCACATGCCCATGTGCTTGCCCATGTGTCTTACATGGCCTAACACACAGTCGTGTCCTTCACCCTTGTGATCATTATTTTGTAATCAGTGAGTTACACGGTTGGGACAGATGCCTGTGTCCTTAACCCGTGTGCTCATTATATTGTAATTAGTGAGTTACATGGCCAGGACACACACCCGTGTCCTTGGCTCGTGTGCTCCTTGCACTAACATGACCACACACGGTCTGGACACATACCTATGTCCCTTACCCGTGTAGCTCTTATTTGGTAGACAATGAGTTACACGGCTGTGTGGCATCAACAGCCATGTTTTTCGTCATTTAAAATTCGCAAAACTCATGTTTTCGATACGCACCTGAAGTAGTTTCGAAGTAGGAACAACGTAGAAGACTCCCGAAGCCTAAAATGATCATTCAATAACTCAATTAAACAACTTAATTGACAATAATACACAATCACGCATAGAAAAACTATGTCAAAAGTTTCGACGCAAAACCTTCAACAAATCCAGACTTATCGACAAAATTAACACCAATTACTCGAGTTAGTGCATTGAAGATCGTTGCTTTCGATATCCTTGCCTAAAAAGAAACCAAATGGTCGCTTAAAAGAAGGTTTAAACAAATCAAGTTGGAAACAACTCCGACAGAAATGAACAAACCACTGTATAACGGGAGTTCTATTATCAACGAAATTCACTCAATTAATGTTTGAATTGGCAGTAATGACATGCGTACTTACTCGACAATGGTAGCAGACAAAACGTGTGAATCCAAGCAGCAATTGAACAAAGAAAAAGAAAACTAAAGGGAACTAGACGAAAAAGCAAGAAGAAAGGAAAAATGGAAAGTAGAAGAGAGAGGGAACGTTTAATTTAATTTAACCACCGATCAAAATTCTGACATTAAGCAAAAATATTACCTAATGCATATGCCGAGACTCAAACACAGGACTAAACAGAATACAAAAGTTTAACCAGTAAACCAGCGAGCTCATTCTTGACATAGATTTACAGAAAATTAAATTGAAGTCAACGGCTCAAAAGCAGAGATTAATTAAAATTGAATTAGCAAAACTTCTAAAGATGTGACTCGACTTCCGACCTCAAACATATAAGTAGAGCACATAGCCACTGATATAGAGATTTAATTACTACAATATCCCACAAATAAACATTTAAATTTTTAGGGCGTTACAATTTAAATGTGAGTATATAACAATATTTATTTCATTTAAACATATAATAACATAATTCCAACCTTATTCACTATTAACTATCACATTATAAAAAGATATACTTAAAGCAATTGATTGGAATTTAAAATTGAAATAGATTGAATGTGGTTTCTAAAAGAGAGAGTTAAACCTATTCATCTTTAAAGAATCTCTTTAAATTGATAACTCGGTTATGATGTTGCATATATCTTTGGATATTATTGTAAATTAAACATAGTATAATAATAAGTAAATGTTGAAACAACTATAGATAGAGCGGAATGTCAATGAAGCCAAAGGGTTTTGGCGTGCTCCAAAATTTTAAATTATTTTCATTATGTACTTCAAATTTTTTGAAAATTTTAATTAGACTTTCAAGTTTTTAGAAATTTTAATTTGAGTTTTTCAGTGGTTTTAAAATTTTTGCATACCTCTAATGTTTTTTTTTTCGAAAAATTTCATTGATTCTCTCAAAAAGTTTAAAATTTTAATTAAAACTCCAATAATTTTGGATATTCTTATTAACCCCTCAATTTTGTTAAAAATTTTAATTAAACCCTTGAAATCTTTAAAAATTATATGTAGCTATAACTAAACTTAATGACACATTTTTGTACTAACTATAAAGTAAAATCAAATCATTACAAAGCATAAAGCATAAACAATTAAAGAACTGAAATATAACTAGGGAAAATTCACACGAAGTAATTGCACATAGTGGGGCTTCAATCTAGATGCTAAAAAACCTAGGACCTTTATCTTTGCTAGCAATGTCAATACCTTATTTTATAAATATATATATTACTTCAAATAAATGATTTGAGGATCAAATTTTGAATTATTGACCTACCAAAGAAATTATTTTAGAGATAATATTTCTTTTAAATAAATTTTCTTATTTATTGTTAGTGAAAATTTTACAAATAGATTAATAAAATAAATAATTTTAAGGTATACATACTTTAAAAACATATATTAAATGAGACATGACAATTTTTTAATATATTTTTCTAGAAATAAAAAAAATTTACTATAAATACATTAAAACCAACTAATATTTTTTAAAATAATCATATAAAAAAGTTACTATTATTTAATTGTAAGACCCAAAATTTATTAGACAGTTAGGTAAAAACAATTGAAACACGACACAAACCCTAACATGACATAAATCTACAAATATATATAACTAATATAAAATTATGTGAGGATAAAATAAATAAACTATTAACATAATTATCAATATAACATCATTTTAAATTTATATATATACACAAATAATTATATTTATCTAATATAAAAATAAATCAATGTATTTATTTATTTTTTTAAATGTGCATGATTGAATCAAAATCAAAATCAAGATTTTCTATATACATTTGAATCAAAATTAAGTTTAATATGTATAATTGTACTAAATCAAAATTTATGTATCAAATTGTATATTGAATAAAAATCCGTATATAAATTTGAAATTAATCTCATTTTTAACTTTGTGACTTATGATATTAATATACTAGTTTTTTTTTTCAAAATAATTTGTAATATTATGATAAAAAAATATCAGATTATAAATAGGAAAATTTGAAAATTAAGATTGTGAAGATATGTTTATATGATTAGTGATTGAGAATTTGGTAATTTGTTATAAATTATATGTTAATATTTAATGTAGGAGGACATGAGCTGAAGCGCCTTATCTTCTTATTTATATATTAAAAGTTCTAAATATTGTGTTAAAAAAATTATAATCAGAATCTATAATTAAATTATTAAAAAACTTATATTATAACATCAACATCAATAACAGATTAATTTATTATTTAAGTTTATAATATAATTGGGTTTTGGATGTGCTGTACTGCACCCTTTATTGATTTTTCAATTTTCAAATATAAAACAAGTCAATTATCAGAGTTTGATGGAACAGTTTAGTCAATGTTTATTTTCTACTTACACTTATTTAATTAAATAAAAATAATTGTAATTATTTTAATATTTTTATTTAAATGGATTGAATATTCTACGTATGATTCGACTTAATCTGATTTTTAGATACCTTCAAATATTTGTTTAATTATTCAATGTAGGAAGACGTAGATTTGAGTACGTTGAAGCATATTATCTTCCTTTATATAGATTGAAAATTCTGATTGTGTTAAAAAAAGAACAAATATGATCTAAAATTATAATTAAATTATTAAAAAAAAACTTAAATGAGTAAGAAGCAAATACCAAATAAACCATGATCTATTGACTTGTATTATAACATCAACATCAATAACAGACTAATTTATTATTTAAGTTTATAATATAATTGGGTTTTGGATGTGCTGTACTGCACCCTTTATTGATTTTTCAATTTTCAAATATAAAACAAGTCAATTATCAGAGTTTGATGAAGCAGTTTAGTCAATGTTTATTTTCTACTTACACTTATTTAATTAAATAAAAATAATTGAATTCAATGGATTGACTATTCTACGAATGATCTGACTCAATCTGATTCTTAGATACCTTCAAATATTTTTCAACTATGATTTATTTAATTATTTTTGGTCTTCATTACAATTGTTCATAAATCATATTATAACTACCATCAAAATTTTAATATATTAATAGTAAAATTAAATATTAAATTAAATTTTATTAAATTTAGGGATGGTAATGAGGTGAGGGGGGACGATATTGTTAAATTTATTATTGTTCCACATTTGGCACGCTTTGCTCTATCACCAATCTTGTTCTACTATGATTGTATAATTTTGAAATTTACTACCACCTTCATGGATGTTGGATGCATTCATCTCTGCCCCACCCCATTCTGCTTCAATTTAATTCTTGTTATTTATCTTTAATTCTTTTCAATCTTTTTAAAGTCAAGTAAATATTTAAACATAATTCTTTAAACAATATTTAAACATAAAATATATGATTTTTTTCTATATTACATTATTACATTTTCCTTTTTTAATAGTTTATATATACAAGGATAAAATGGTTAGTGTATATAATGGAACGAGTCAGAATAACGCAAACAATTACTATAATCGTTCCATACCCACTTTATCTTGCATCCACTTTTCAAATAAAAAAAATCACTCCAAATTAGAGTCCATGAAACAGTTCGAATTTTACCATCCATAATTAAATCAGTATTATCTAATTATTTTTTTTATTAATTATCAAATTTAAATTCATTATAATCTATATAACTATATATAAAAGACTTTGCTCTATTGAGACATGTTAATTATTTTTTCTACATTATAAAAAAATTATTAAATTATACTTTAGATCTCTTTATTATGCTTAAATTTGATATTTAATTTTTATATTTTAATTTTTAGTATAATTTAATCCCTATATATTTATAATATTATTAAATAGTTCAAATAGTTAACACGATTAAGTTTTTAATTAAAATATTATGTGATTATATATAATTTAAACACCTTAAGGGTCTTAGAGGCTACACATGGCTTCCTTTTCTTTTTTTTTTTTTTTATTTTTTTTTAGGTTTGCTTTACATTTTTAACATTATAATGTAATGGTCAAATTTTAATTTTAGCTCTTAGACTATTCTCAAACTTGAGATTTAATTTATATAATTTAGGTTTTGACATAATTTGGTCCCTCTATATTTATAATGTCATTAGTTATTTTAAATGGTTTAACTATTTCAATCAAATCATTAATGTTAATTTTTCTTAAATACACTATTCCAACAAAAAATATTTTATAATGACAAGTTCGAATTGTGTTTTTAAGGAAGAATTTTAATCATAGTAACAATTGGATTTTTAAATTCGAAAAGCAGATGGACAAAATTCCTAAAATTAAAAGTAGGGAGACTAAATTACAAACATACAAAGGGTATCATATTTTAAATTTTAAAATTTTTACTCTATAATTTAAGAAAAATAAATAATCAACCCAACACGAAACATGGACTGCTAGTTATTTAAAATTAGATGCTAATTTTGAATTAAAATTTATGAGTTAACATGTAGATTAATTATTTTAAATTTATTCTTTTAAATATTTTATTTCATGAGTTCAACAAATATCCTCATTAAATCAAAGGAAATGATATGGACTAACAATACATTTAAAAATATATAAAAGTAACCAATAAGGCTTTGACTCAGTTGGTGAAGACGAGAGTCTTGGATCTTAAGTATCTAAGTTCGAGACTTATCATGTGCAATTATATGCATAATTCTTCAAGTTTCTAATTGAATTAAAATTTATATGGTAATAACATATAGTGAAACTCAAAGACCCGCACATATAATTACGTATGATAAGTCTCAATCTTGAAAACTCGGAACTTAAAACTTTCACTTTTGCTAAGGTTTGAACCGACTAGAATGACTACTATTCTTAAAATAATAAAAGATTAAAATGTTTTATAGTGATATCAATCTTTTTATAATTAAATTTAAATAAGAAATATTAATTTTTCAATCAATTCAAATCTAAATTTACCACATTAAACAGATTTAGAATACACTAGATTTAGAATTTGAGAGTGTTTTTTATAATGAATTAAGGTATTTTCTATGTCAATTTTATTTTATAGAGACTAATCTTTTCAAGAATTATGGTTGTCTTTCTTAACAATGTTATTTTTAAAGTTTAAACTTGAATCCTTTCTTTAAAAGTGTAATACGATTTACCATTATATCTAATACTTCTTATTAAGTATGTTTATTTTAATACAAAAATATGAATAAATTGAAGAAGATTTAGCTATATATAAACTTAAATCAAACTTGTACAATGGTGGGAATACTTTTAAAGCTGAATAAAATTGATTACAGCAAAAAGATTCAGAAATTGGTGCCATGTGTTGTATGATTGAAATTGAGAATGAAGACTTATCAACTCCTCCAAAAGTGTCTAATGTTGTTTATTTCTTCGTTGCCGAAACACAAATAATTTTTTGTTGTTGAATTTGTAAACATCAACTTTGAAATTACGAGAGAATGCCAAATGATCAATACAAACCTTCTAACTTAAAAAGAGTAGTTTTTTAATGAATAATTTATTTAAGACTTGTGTTAGGTAATAGTCGATTTATTTTCATTTTTATTATAATTTAAATTCGATTTAAGGTGAATCCTGAGTTAATTATTTAATGTTTAAAATAATATAAATTTATTTTATTTTAATATATACTTATAATTTATACATGAAAAGCACCAAACTTACCCAATTTTTGTGGGTAATCCGAGCTTTATACATATTTAAGTCTCCCATACAAAGGAAGCTTTAGCTTTTATAAATAAAGATGCTGAAATTGACTTCACAAAATATTCTTTTAGAGACTAAAAAGAAGAATATATATGAAAGCAAAAAGCATTCAAAGAGTATTTTTCGTAAAAAAAAAAGGAACTTGTATAGTGGTCCGGTTAATTAAAAACACTGCAATCGCTATAATTTAAATATCGGCTCGGATATAAATTTAAATGCGCCAAAACATATTATTTTTTATTGAAGTGTTGAAAAGAAATTATGGATAATTTTAAATTTTTGTATAAAAAAAATTGATGAGATATCACTTTTATATATGACTAATGAACCAATTATATTAAATTTGAGATTTAAAGTTTTCAAAGATATGAAATGATGCCTTTCGTCTTATACACCTGCTTTTGAAACTAAACTTGATTTTTAACTTAAGGGAGCATCTCAAATAGCCATTTTAGATTATAATGACATTTTGAAATTACATAACAAATGGAATACAACTTACTGGTTATTTTCAAAATGACATTTTGAAATTGGATAACAAATTCCAAGTTAGCCATATTATTTTACCAAAATGTTGGATAAGAATAGTCAAGTAGATATCACTTTAAGTTTCAGTCAAAAGCAAACACTAAGTATTGCGTGCATTTTGGGCTCATATCCTATTCTTAGAAAGCCTAAAGGTCAATGCCATTGTTTCAATGGCATCTGGAAAACAAAAAAAAAAAAAAAAAAGAAAATTTCTTTACACAAATTAAATATAAAAAGCGACATCGTTGAATATTGTATAGAAATTTATTAGTATTTTTTGGCCAAATGCATTTTCAAAAGCTTAGAACTATGTACATGTGACCAAAAAGGAAGAAGAAAGAAAGCATTAATGGAAGGAAAAATTGTAACAGAGACCCTTTCATTTTTTTATATAATTTTTAGTGATATTTTACGAGTTATATTTTCATAATATTTTTTTTCCTTTTCAATTCCTTACGAGCAAATTTCTTTTGTTCAAAACAATTTTGTCTCATCTTCTTTCAAACTCTAACTGAGACTCCGTTTGTTTCACTAAAAATTAATTTTCAGAAAATGATTTCTGAAAAATGTAACACCTCAAACCCGGCCTATACGCTATGGTCGAATCTGATGAAGTCACAAGGAAAGAGTTTTGAAAATGAAGTTGTCACATAAAAAACGCTCACGTTGCATAATTCACAAGTTTAATTGAAACACCGTTTAGTTAATTAATTTGCAAGAAAACATGTTACAACGGAAGCCTTAGGACGGTTATATTTTGAAAATGCCGTCGTATCTGTCGTATTTTAGAAAAACCTTTGATAGCATATAGGTTGTCATGTTTAAGAAAACCATAAAGTCCAGAGAGATCCTAGATAATACAAATTCTCAATAAAACCTACTTTAAAAAAATCAAGTGAAAACTCTAAATAGTATAC